>NC_084887.1:13046993-13331993 GCF_958979055.1 Alnus glutinosa
CGATAAGCTTCAGGATTTCTTTCCAAAGCACAGTTATGGGAAGATCGCTGCAATTGTCTGGATGACGTGGATTCTCGTCCGGACGTGCTCATCCATAAGGCAAGCATTGCAATTCAAATCCAGACGTCCGGACGCCAGTCAGCATGGTCCGGACCCGCGTGCATCAGATATGGAAATTGCGTGCATCAAATCAACCGTCCAAACAATCATCCCTCTGGTCCGGATGCGCAAAGCCTTTATATGGAAATTACTTGCAGCGAACGTGCGACCCTTCAAACGATTGGGCACCACCGTCCGGACGCGGCTCAGAAACAGGAAAGAATTTCAGCGAAATTCTCGAACAATTGATTGCACAGTTGTCCGTCCAGACGGCCCATGACTACCGTCCAGATAGCGCCTAGTTTTTATCGAGCCAGACACTCATTTGAACCGTCAACCTATTAATAAAGGTCCCTAGGCTTGAGAGCAGCAAGAATTCGGTATTGAATTTCATTAGTGCTTAGAGAGCTATATTGTGAGATTATTGAGCTGAGTTGATCTCTCTAAAGTCGTTGCTGTGTGTGCTGTTGATGCGCTTAACTTGAAGTCTATCTTAGGGGTTAGCCCTAAGGTAAAGGATTCCATTGAAGGCCCCTTCAGGTAGGAGACCTGGTTGGGAGGCATTCGTGTTGGGTTACACATTAGAGTGCAAGGTACGACCACTGCATCAGGGGTATGTGAGTGCTACTACTTTGTAACTAGTCTTGTCTTCTAGATAGTGGATATCCTAGGTTTGGCTGCCCTGGAGTGGTTTTTCTCATATTGAGTTTTCCACTTCATTAACAAAAATTCTTATGTTATTTAAATTCCACATTGTTATTATTTTGTTAACACTTTGTGCACACACACACTTAGAAGTCAATTTCAATTTTCAATTGGTATCAGAGCTTGGTACACTCTATTGAGATTAATTTCTTGAGTTTTATTTTTTTTTTATTTCAATCTAAAAATGTCTCAAACTCTTAATATTGTTCCTGCCTTTGATGGTACGGACTATGGCTATTGGAAGGCTCGTATGCGTTTCTTTTTAAAATCTATTGACTGTTGGAGTATTGTTGAAACTAGTTGGACTAAACCAGCGGATGCAGCACTCGAACTAGTCCCACAGAAAAATGCACGACTTTCAAATGATAAAGCCCTTCATGCTCTATGTCAAGCACTTTCACCGTCTGAATTTGCCAAAATTTCAAACTGTGAATCTGCTCAAGAAGCATGGCAAATCTTGGAGACAACATATGAAGGCACTAAACTTGTAAAATCTGCCAAACTTCAAATGTTGATTTCCAGATTTGAAGAAATTAAGATGTTGGAAGAAGAGACATTTGGAGAGTTTTACTCCAAGATGAGTGACCTAAGAAACTCCATGGTAAGTCTTGGGAAGCCCGTCTCAGATGTAAACTCATCCGAAAAATTCTAAAATCTTTGCCTGAGCGTTTCAGGATCAAGGTGACTACAATTGAAGAGAGCAAAGATCTGGAAGAAATGAAGATTGAAGAGTTGGTGGGATCTCTTCAAACTTATAAGCTGTCCTTGCCCCCGGTCAAAAAGCTAAAAACCATTGCCCTGAAGGCTTCCAAGAGAAAGGTAGAAGCCTCATCTGAAGATGACTCTGAGGAGGAAGAAAAAGCTGTGGCTATGCTGGCCAAAAATTTCAGAAGACTAATGAGAGATGACCAATTCAAGAAGAAGTTTTCTAAAAAGATGAAGAATGCTCCTAGAGAAGCTGAACCTGAGGAAGCAGAGAAGAAAGATCACAGAGGTCCGAGATGCTTTGAGTGCTCAGGATTTGGGCATATACGAGCTGATTGTGGGATCCTCAAGAAGGGCGAAGGAAAGGTATACAATGTGACTCTTAGTGATGAATCAGAAGAAGAAGAACCTCCTGAGTTAGAAAAATTTCTAGCCTTTGTGTCTCCACTTGTAGAAGAGGAGGACTCTTATTACTCAGAGCACAACGACAATGGGGATGAACTCAAGGAGGCATACAAAACTCTCTATGTAGAGTATGAAAAGCTGAGGGAAGGACGTAAGCAGCATCTTCATGATCTGAACAGTTTGCAGACTGAGAAGAGTTCCTTGCTGCGAAAAATACAAGAGCTAGAGGAGAAGTTACTAGAGACACAGCTCCAATTAGAGAGAGTCACTAATGAAAAACTGACTCACATGCTATCAATTCAGAAGACCCTAACTGACAAGACTGGTCTCGGGTATGTAGTTCCTCCCACTGACACTCCCTCTACCTCCAGGATTTTCTTTGTTAAGCTTGCAGTCCCAGATCCTTCCCCACTGTTGAAGATAAAGGGAAGGACAAGCTTAATGGAGATGTTTCGGGCACTCAGAAGCCCCCTTCCATTAGAAGATCTCCTATATTTCACCACTGCGGCTTAAGTGGGCATGTCCGACCTCAGTGCTCCCTTCTGAAAGCACAGAAAGCAAAGGTCAAGAAAGAAGTACCCAGACAAGCTAATCATGGCACTAGACCTCTGACCCAGCATCAGACTCCATGGTATCAAGCTCCTTACCAAGCTCCATACAGGCAAGCACCAAGGCATCAAGCTTCTCAATATCAAGCCCCTTGGTCTCATGCACCTTGGCACCAGGCATCTCAGCATCAGCGACCTCAGCAGCGATTTGTACCGACCAATCACAGTGGCAAATCCAAGATCAAAACCAAGCACTCTAAAAGGTCATAGAAGGTGGAAGAGGATCAAAACTACAGAAAGCCACCTATTTGGATGCAAAGCATGATGGAGTGGATGGGTCAACAGATGAAGTCCTGCCAGCAACCACCCACTAGAAGGCAGGCTTGGGTCAAGAAGAAGAATAACATTCACCCCATGAGGGGGAATGGACGCACCCAGTAGGAAAAGGTGTTCATGCCTAGGATTTGGTTCCTAATCCTAAGGCATCAGGTTTGATTGCTTGACTTTTACTTGTTATATTTTGTATGCAATCTAGGAACCAGTTTTGTTTTGCCCCCTATTTCTCTTGAGAGAGCATTGCAGGTACTTGTTGGGGAAGACAGAAAAAGCAGGTCGAGCGATTGTTTTTCTGTATTGGCATCATCAGGCTTACACAGGTTTAATCATGCCTTGCATATGATGTCATTTCCATATAGCATTTTTTTTAATAAAAAATGGGGAGAAATTGCAGGATTTGTTTTCTTGGCATATCAAATATTGCATGTGTTTTCACCTGATATCTCAATTCTTTATGCATTAATCTACTTTGCTTAGATATGATTGAGAGTTTATATCTATATCTGCCAAGTGTTTTTCCTATATATGCAATAGTTGGATAGCTTCTTTCCTCATGCGATGAAAATATACACTATCCAAGACTTCCCCTAAAGGTACATCTTTCCTTCTCTGACTTTTTATTTCTAGAAATTTTGGATAAGAGAAGAGGTTTTTGATAAGATGGCCCAATTGACCAAATGCTAGTTGAACCTAGAACCTAAAAACTCTGGCATTTTCTCTAGGTTGCAGCATAAAAAGAATTAAGCAGTTACTATTATGAATTCTGCGCTATATATGCATATTTTCTGCTTATGTGCTAAATTTGCAAAATGCCTTGTCCTTCATGGTGCAAGTAAAATATTTACCTTGTCCTTCATGGTACAAGTAAAACAATTGGATGCTGCATCTTAGGAGGAGTGTATCAGATGAGGATGGCTAGGCCCTAGTACTGAATAAGGTTTGACTTTTCACTAATTTTCTCTCTTGTCTAGAAAATCTGGTTGCTTTTTGTTAGATCAGTGAAAGTCATATCTTGTGGGAAAAGTCTTCACACACACACGCATTACATTCTATTTAAATTTTTTGTCTACAGGAAAATCTTTGTGCTGATTGAACTCTGAACTCTCTCTTATATCTCTACTTGGTTTTGAGATGCTACTTGATTGTTTTATCAATTGATTATACATGCGTGTTCTGAAGCTGACCTTAGGAAAAATAATTTCTGCAAATTTTTCCTCAGCTTTTGTCTTTTCAGTGTGAAGCGTCCGAACGGCCTCTTCTTGGGTCCAAACGGGAAGTCCAGACGGGTGTGGCTCAGTCGTCCGGATGATCTTGTTAGACGTCTGGACGTGCGCGGCTCTGACGTCCGGACAATAAGGATACATGTCCAGACGTGCGCGACCTGTCAGCATGTTTACGAGGCAATGCGCATCTGAACGGGGTTAATGATCCGTCCGGACGGGGACCCCATAGCCTCTATAAAACATGGCCACCGCATTTTCTCCCTACCCCACAAAATCTCTCCTTTGGCTTCTAGTGAGTGATTTCTCACGAGTTTTTACATTATCTCGCTCGCTTTTGTCTTTTTGTGCAAATCTCTCACATCCCAGGTATTCTTCTAACTTTATTCTTTTCAATTTAGTTTAAACTGTTACAATTTTGATTATTTTGGAATGTTGTTGAGAGTATATCTGCTGTGTGGGATTATCTGTTTCGGTATTATTGTGTACTAAATTGTGATATATTATGTCTGAAATTTTTGGAACAGTCCCTTTCACTGCTGCTATAATGCCGGATTTTCTATGTTCACTAACAAGATTATTTCCTTTGGAATTATTCTTGGCAAATCTTATTGGTTTCTTTTTGCAGAATCATGTCTGCAGGCAGTCCACTGCGCAGGGTCCGCCAGAGGACAGAGGGAGATAGAGCAGCTCTTAGAGCCAAAATTATGGACCGACCAGTCATTGCCGAGAGGAATGTGGCCCGTTCCGATATCATGGTGGCTCCTCTGTATAGTATTCACGACATTATCCAGACTTATCATTGGGGATATCTACACTCCTGTACCTGCGTTGTGTACACCAGGCTAGTCAGGCTGTTCTATACCAACCTTGAAGTGGTACAGGATGATGACCACGGGTTGGTGCTTCAGTCCACTGTTGGAAGGCATAATATCACTGTTGATCCCCAGATCATCAGTCAATTCATTGGATTCCCTGTTCTCCAGATCCCTGGCAGCCTATATAATGAGGTGGTCATACCTCTTTCTTTGGATGATCTCCGAGAATTCTTTCATGCCGTTCCCCAAGGAGAAGAGCGCTCCACCACCATCAAGATCGGTGCCTTATCCGCTCCTCACCTCATGTTGGCCAAGATTGTTCAGCACAATCTATGGCCTGTTGTCAGGCGCAGTGACCTGATTTTGAAGAGAGCCCAGTTTGTCTATGCTATCAGTCTTCGCTTGCCGTTCTGCCTATGCAAGCATATCTTGGGTGTTATTCTAGAGGCCCATGATGAGGGCAATGTCGGTCTTCCATTTGGCTGCCTACTCACACAGATTATTCTGCAGTCAGGCATCAGTATTGCTGGCGAGCCAAAGATGAAGATCCAGGATCCCCTCAGCAAGCAGACTCTGATGAAGTCAAAAGCTCAGCTGGGACACGATGAGCAGGATGATGATGTGCCCCTGCCTCCTCATATTCTTGTCGGCATTCCAGATGTGGCGTCTTCTTCTCAGACTGTTCTGCCACCACCACCATCGGATGTCAACTATTCACAGATTATGGAGGCATTGGCCGCTATTCAGGGGGGCATGAGTTCTATGCACCTCTCCATGGCATCCATGCAGCAATCCATCTCAGTCATGTAGTAGAAGGTTCACTCAATCAACCTCCTTGGTTAACGCACTGGAAAAGTCGAAATGGTGTTTTGAATTTTTTTTCTCAACATGTTTCATTATGTTTTCTAATGTGTAAAAAGTCTGAAATTTTAAATTCCTGGTACATGTTTAGGACTTACAAGATTTCTTTTTTATGCATAATCAAGGAAATAAATTTATTTGATTATGGAATATTTTATATAAGATATATAACATGTTAGTGATCAAACGAAAAATAAGGTTACAAGTTATTGCGATGTGTTTTAGAACAACTTTAAATTTTATTCAAGTTCTTGAGGATTAAAACACATGGCTATGAAATCAATATTTTCTAGTTTTTTGAGTGCAAGGTTTTCATGTTGTTAATAATTTGAAAAGACTTTTATATTATTAAAACATGATTTTGCATTCATAAATGTTTGGTTGCATGGTGATTTAAATCACCATGCATGATAGGACATGAGTTTTACTCGTGATCAAGCACATGAGATCTCCTTAGGTGTCACCTAGTTGTGGTGGCCTGCAAAAAATTTTCTTCTAGGAGAGCCATGGGTCTAACCCATGACTTTGGCATCACCTAATTGTGGTGGTCGGTGGCCGGCGGCCACTCTTGGAGTGCAATACCTAAGTTTTGGATATCAGTCCCAACAATAATATGTCGACCTTAATGATCTATTTCGATTAGGAGAAATAGGTAGGGCTTTGGGTTGATATGTTGGTATAAGAGCAAAGTACTGCTATGCATCGAACGAACTACATGAGTTATCATTCTTTCAACACTATGATAAAGAATGATGCACGTGCATGACGACTTATAACAGTTACTTTAAATCCTAAGAAGACTGTGAACTCAAATGTAAAGTGTAGGTCACTTTGATGTATGAGAGTGAGATCAAATCTTTGGTCAACATATCTGTGCATTAGGTGATCGCATGTAGCATTATGGGAACACACTTTTCAAGAAGGAATTCAAATCTTATGTCATTGAAGAATGATGTACGTGCATGACGACTTATAACAGTTACTTTAAATCCTAAGAAGACTGTGAACTCAAATGTAAAGTGTAGGTCACTTTGATGTATGGGAGTGAGATCAAATCTTTGGTCAACATATCTGTGCATTAGGTGATCGCATGTAGCATTGTGAGAACACACTTTTCAAGAAGAAATTCAAATCTTATGTCATTGAACAAAGAGATAAGTAATATTCCGCTTGATGTAGATTTAATGAGAATAACTATCTCAAAGCTCATGCCTGAGTGTTTTAATGGTATTTGTTAGTTTTTGTGTTGGCTGCATTCTGTTGGACAAAATCACTTTTATGTAATGTTGCTGCTTTCACAGGGATGCTGCTTTATCCAAAGTCTACTCTTCAGCTATGTTCTTCGAGAAGATTCTGTGAAGTTTTCAAGGATTTATTTCGGTTCCTTGTCAGCCATCCGGACGACGTGGTTTTCCGTCCAGATGCTCATCAGTCAGCAACATCCGTCCAGACGATGAGATCTTTCCGTACGGACGCCCATCAGTGTCTAGAAGCTTCGAACAGTTCAAGGTTGCATCCGTCCGGATGTAATGGCAAATCGTTCGGACGCTCTTCAGAGTTCGAGAAGATCCCAGTGTTCCAGCGCATCCGTCCGGACGACGTGGTTATACCGTCCGGACACCATTCAGGGTTTGACAAGCATTAGGGTTTCTGCCTCAAGACACAATTATGGGAAGACGGCTGCTACCATCCGGACGATGTCCTCTATAAGGCAAGAACGTGCATACCAAGTTCAACCGTCCGGACGTCAGCCTTCATGGTCCGGACGATCAAGCTTCAAATATGGAAACTACGTGCACCAGTTCAACCGTTCGGACATCAGCCTTTAGGGTCCGGACGCTCCAAGCCCTATTGTGGTAATTACGTACAGCCAAAGTGTAACCGTCCGGACGCTAGGGCAACACCGTCCGGACGCGGCCTTGTTATGGAAGCTTTCAGAGCTATCTTGGAGAGGCGGTTGCAGTTGACCGTCTGGACGCTCGGTCAAGCCGTCCGGACACCCTCGGGTATTTTGGTCATAACTTTTTACTCAAATATCGGATTAGGACGAAATTGGCTTCATTGGAAAGCTTAGAAAAAATAATATAATTTGAGCATCAGGACGGACCCTAGAAGCATCTGGATGCCATCCCTACGGACAGAAAGATTTGCCCGTCCGGACGGCCCTGCAGAAAATTCCAGAATTACTTTCCGGACAAGAAAAACTTGGCCCGTCCTGACGGTTCTGGCTCCCATCCGGACGCGCGTGTCTCATAATCCGTTTTTGAGTCAATTTTGGGTTTCCTAAGCCTATAAATAAGAGGCTCTAGGCATGCTTTCAATATAGAATTTGGTGGTGAATTCTCTACAACTTAGAGACGTGATATTTCCTCTAAAGCCTTGCCAAGTGTGTGATTTGATCAGCTGTGAAGTCTATCTTAGGGGTTGGTCCTAAGGTAAAGGAGTTCCATTGAAGACCCCTTTAGGTAGGAGAACCTGGTTGGGAAGCGTTCGTGTTGGGCTACACGTCAGAGATCAAGGTACGACCACTGCATCGGTACATGTGAGTGTTACTGTCTTGTATCTAGCTATGTCTTCTGAATAGTGGAATTCCTGGGTTTGGCTGTCCCGGAATGGTTTTTCTCTTAACTGAGTTTCCACTTCGTCAACAAAAATCTGTGTCATTTACTTTCCGTTGTGCTTTAATTTTTGTTGACACCTATGCACACACTTTATTTTTAGAAGTCAATTTCGTTTTTCAGTATTTACTGGAACTTTGTTCTATGTAAGGTGAGATCTCATAGGGTAAAAAAAAGAAAAGATAAATCATGTAATTAAATCAGGTTATCAAGGAAAAGAGGTAGTGAACTAAGTTACAGTATATTGACTTTGGTTCAACTACGGAATGATTCCATGGAGGGGTAATATGTAATAAATAAGTACGTCAAAAGAATTAATTCATTAATTTGAAAATACATATTAAAGTGCAGTTACATTTGTTTAGTGGAACTAATTGTGATTAATAGTGTCATGTGATATAGTCACAGACCTATTAAAGTTAATTGTATTTTTTCCTTTAGGTTCCTCTTTGAGCTGATGTAAATTGACCATTTGATTTGGGTCTTAGTTATGAATTTATTTATTTGGATTGTTTTATTTGATAAAACATAGGCCATAGGAATATGATTCTTAAGTGGCTTATTACTTAGAGAAGATTGGGCTTAGGAATTTATTTTCTAAGGGCTTAAGACATTAAAAAGCTTTGGGCTCTTAAAATTTATTCCAAAAAGCTTAAATGGAGTTAAAGGAGCATTGGGCCTAAGGAAAAATACCCAAGCCCATGTTTAAGAGCGCGTAGTAGTGGGCTAGGGTTAAAACCCTAACCCAAGGTGCATGGGGAGTTTTTTTTTCTCCCGATGGCCATGTGATGCAAGGCCAAGGGGAGTGTTTTTCTCCAATTTGCAGTTTACCTAGTAGGATAGGACTAGGAGTCCTACTTCTACTGTGGCTGTAGTCTTAATTTATCCATTACTCCAGTCCTAGTTCTACTACAACTTCAACTTATCTTCTAAGACAATCATGATTGTAAATCTAAGTCTATAAATAGAGGACCATAGTGAAGTATAATTGACCAATTCACTTATTGATAGAATTCATCGATTCATCAGTTGAAAAACTGCAAGACTCAAGTTGCACAAATATTTTTGTGAAAGGTGAAAGAACATGCAAAGAGGATCGTGAGAAATATTCAAGAGAGAATATTTGATTTTCTCAATGGTATGCTTCTACCTATTCTATTGATTTAGGAATAGTTTGTGAGTCCACACTCATGGTCATAATTAGTCATTAAAGAGAAGATCTGAAGGTTTAATCAAGAACACCAAGAAAGTCAAGAACGTGTTCTTGATCATTCAATATGCAAAGAGAATCTCAACGAGAGTCAAATAGCCCTACATGCCTAGGAGATGCCAAATTCAATTGTAAGTACCCCGAACTTGCGAATTAGTGTAACGCCCCAAAAAGTTAATTAACTGGTAATTAACTTCATAGTTCGTCTCCCAGTCTCATTCCACAATGAATAAAACTCAAGGATATACTACTCCTCAAGAAGAGAATACTATGCAGTAGAAACATAAAATACTTAATCAACATTAATTACAACCAAAGCATCTATCAAAAGTCATTACGTTAATTGAATCACACTATACACATCATCAATAAAAAGACCAGAGCTAAACCTTAATACATGGTCAAACCTCAAATGCTAAGCCTACAAAATCACCCAAAAGTACTAATTACCATGAGTGATCTTCAAAATCCAGCAATCAATCCTCAAGCATAACTGGTGAAAAATTAAGACTCCTACTAATGTGTGTGTGTGTGTGATCAACCAATCAACCAAAATATAAATGCGGAAAATAAATAAGACAGATATTTTGGTGACGAAATGAAAACTCTTTTTACTAAAGAGAAAAACCACTATGGGGCAGTCAAACCCAGGAAATCCACTATTCAGAAGAAAAAGCTAGTTACAAAGGAGTCTTACTCACATGCCCCAAATGCAGTAGTTGTACCTTGAACTCTAACACGTACCTATACGCGAGTGCCTCTCAACCAGACCGTCTATTTGAAGGGTTTTTCAATAGACTCGTTTAGCTTAGGGCTCCTCTCTAAGCTAGACTTCAATAGATGATCAAATCACACAAATACTCTAAGAGAGCTAGCACATTTAACAATATCTGCCTAAACACCCTCTCTTAGCACACTGAAATTCAATACAGAATTCTCACAATATAACAGCCTAGGAGCCCATTTAAATAGGCTCTGGAAAACCAACTTTGACACAAACTCGGATTTCCCTAGGCAGTGTCTGGACAAGACATTGGGCGTTCAGATGGTAAGCAGTAATTCTTCATAAGTTGCTGAAGCGCGTCCAGACAATTGCATAAAGTACTTCCATTGTCTGTAGTCATCGCATTTGCATCCGAACCTTCATGCAGACAGGTGCTCTTTGTGGCTCGCGTCTTCTGGGCTATCCAAACTTCTTCTAGACTTTTGCTCTCGGACTTCAACGTCTGTTGAGCCGTTCGGACCTTCATAGGACTTTGACTTTCTGAGCTAGGCATCCAGACTCTGGCATCTGGGCATACGAATGGCTTGTAGGGAAAACCGACTTTCTGAGCTCGAAAGTCTCTAGAATATTTCCTTCAACAGGAAATTGCCTTCTTAAGAGATATTATGTGCAGATACTTGTGATGATCGGTCCTTTCCATAAAGGAATACATATTCTGCAATAGTCTTCTTGAAGTCCTCTGGAAAAAAGGTGTCTCTGTTATAGAAGTCCCTGATATGGAAGCGTTTTTGTCCACGAAAATGTAGCCAATTAAAATAAACCAACGAACTCCCTTTTTGGCCATTGTGGACAAAAACGACTTATGTCCAAAAATAAAACTACTCCCCATTTTTGTTTCAAAAGGACAAAAGGTCAAAAGAGTACCCATAAACAAACATCCAAAATAAATTGGGAATGTAGCATATTGCTACAATTACTACAAAAAGTAGCCCAGACAAACACAAGTGACACAACACTTAATCCTCTAACAGCTTTCTAAACCAGAGAAGAAAGGCATGCAGAGTGATTCTTTCAAACATATAAAATGGATAAAACAGTTATGAAGCAGGTCAAACATATCCAAACATATACAAGAGAGATGAGTAGTTTATGAGCAACAATTTTTCTGCAGAATTTTAACTATGATTAATTTACTCAACTTATGCCGTGTGTGTCGTGTATGAAAGCTTTTTCAAGAAGGCATATGTTCACTTATAGGTTGAGAATTTTCTAAAAAGAGAAAATTATTGTTTGATTAGTCAAAAGTCAAACCTTATTTTACTAGGGCCTAGTCACCCACATCTGATACACTCCCCCTAAGTCACAACATTTTTTTTCTTTTACTTAGTCCGTTAGTGATTGTCTCTTTCCACAATGAATTGATCATTGACTTTTCTATAGGGACAAGTGTAAGAACAGTTTAACATCACATTCAACAGTTGATCTTTTTTATATCCAAATTTTTTGGGAATTTATTTGTTTTTTATACTTTGTGTTGTGACATAGAAAGAATGCTAGAATTTTTAGGTTCTAGGTTCAACTAGCGAATTGGTCAATTTGACCATCTAGGCAAAAATTTATCTCTTAATAAAATATTCAGTGTCAAAACCATAGATAAAGAATTAGCTGCAACATCCTTTTTTTTCTGAAAAATAAAACACATTTAAACAGAAAAACAACAAGAACATGATTTTCATAGAAGAAGAAGATAAAATCTAATTCTAGCATGTAAAGTAAAAACAAACCTGCCCTTAGAAAAAGGTTTGAGATTCCCAAAACAGAAAAGCAGCCACCTGACGTGTTTTTTTTGTAATCCTCATGAATACCTGCAGAAAAATTTTCTAAAGAGAGCTAGAGAATAATGAGGATAAGGTTCCAAGCAAACCATGATCCTAGGCATAACAAGTACTCACCTACCACTAGATGAGTCCACTCCCCCTTAAGGGGTCAATGGCCTCATCCTTCCTTACCCATACCTTACTTACCTTTGGGGTAGGGTTGTGAGCCTTATCCAATTTGTCCAACCTTGTTAGGACAGTCTTCATCATGTTTATAGGCCATTCATAGATCTAATTTGGCTTAGGCTTGCGAGGCTTCAACATGAAGCATTCGGCCTTGGAGTGGCCAGTCTTGCCACAGTGATGGCATGAGAGAGATTGCTGCTTTTGCCGAGGAGCATGATGAGGCTTGGAAGGTTTAGAGCTGGACTTACCTATCTTTGGCTCTTGCTTCTTAATCCGAGGCTTTTGAGAACGGATTTGAGGACAATGTGACCTGATGTGCCCAAAGATGCCACAATGAGGTAGGGACAAACCTTTGAGTGGATTGTCTCTTATGCGAAGGGACATATTTGGACATAGAAGGTTCTTCAACACCTTTTTTCTTTCTTAGAAGCATCCTTCTTATTCCAAGGTCTCTGACAACAATTTGGTCTCATGTGACTAACAATCCCGCACTGATGACATGTATGCAAGCTTCTTGATTTCAAATGCTTTATGACAAATATTGTAGGTTTAATGTTAGCATTCTCACAAGAAATAACAATTGCCTTAACTTTGTCATCACAGGCATTCTGAGGCTTTGCAACTTCACGCTTCACAAAGACAATCTTAGAAGAAGAGGCAATGTTAGAAACATTAGAAATAGAAACAGTTTTAACAAATCCTAAGCCAATCTTATCAAATGAGCACTTTTGCCCTTTCAGCATTTGAGCTAGCTTACTATCAGTGTATTTCTCTAACTGCACCTGTGCCTCAAGCAACTTATCTTCTAAGCCTTTGATCTTATCAATGAATGTGTTTTTCTCTGTTTTTAAAAGATTCAATTCCAGCACATTCATTTGGTTTACTTCTCTCAATTTCATAAATTTTATGTAGAGCTTTTTGTAAACCTCCTCAAGATCTTCCTCATTACTACTCTCAGAATAATAAGACTCATCGGGATCATTATGAGATGTTGTAAAAGCTAAAATAGTTTAGAATCCTTACCTGGAGTCTCTAAATCATCACTGAGAGTGGCATGGAAAGTCTTTCCTTTCGTCTGCTTGAGGTTTCCACAATCTGCTTGGATGTGTCCAAAACTTGAACGTTCAACAAACTTAGGACCATAATGATCCTTTTTGTTAGCTTCAGCTTCTTCTTTTTCAGTACCTTCGGGGTCCCCTTTGGAATTCATCAATTTTCTGAGATTCCTAGCAATCATAACTATATCATCCTCATCATCAAATTTTTCTATAGAAGAATTTTTACTTTTACCTTTTGCAACCTTGAGAGCGATGGTTTAGCTTTCTTAACAGGCGGCAAAAAAAACTCATAGGTTAGAAAAGACCCAACAAATTCTTCAATCTTCATGTTATCTAGATCTTTGCTTTCCTCAATTGTGGTCACATTGATTCTAAATCTTTCAGGTAAAGATCTAAGAATCTTCTAAATGAGTTTTGCATTAAAAACCTTCTTTTCAAGACTAATCATGGAATTTTGAACATCATTGATTCGGTCATAAAACTCATTAAATGTCTCATCTTCCAACATTCTAATCCTTTCAAAATTAGAAACTATCGTTTGAAGTCTAGCAGATTTAACTAATTTGGTTCCTTCATATGTAGTTTCAAGGATATCTCATGCTTCCTTAGCAGTTTCACAATTAGAAATTCTTGAGAATTCTGATGATGAAAGTGCTGAGCATATGGCATTCATAGCTTTATCACTCGTACCACAAGTTTATTTTTGAATAGCAGTCCATTCAGCTATTTTTCTATCTGGTGTAATCAATCTAGATTCGACAATATGCCAAACGTCTATTGCTTTTAGAAAAAATCTCAGGCGTGATTTCCAATAGCCATAATTATATCCATTAAAATAAGGAATAGAATTAAGTGAGATAGACAAAATACAAGGAGTTTAAGATCACACTCATGAAATTAATCCAATCACCAATGTACCTA
Source organism: Alnus glutinosa (assembly GCF_958979055.1). NCBI lineage: Eukaryota > Viridiplantae > Streptophyta > Magnoliopsida > Fagales > Betulaceae > Alnus > Alnus glutinosa. The sequence goes on from NC_084887.1 coordinate 13,061,225, forward strand.
CTTTGATACCAATTTAAAAATTAAGACTCCTACTAATGTGTGTGTGTGATCAACCAAAATATAAACGTGAAAAATAAATAAGACAGATATTTTGGTGACGAAGTGAAAACTCTTTGTACTAAAGAGAAAAACTACTCCGAGGCAGCCAAACCCAAGAAATCAACTATTTAGAAGAAAAATCTACTTACAAAACAATTGTACTCACTTACCCTTGATGCAGTAGTTGTACCTTGAACTCTAACACGTACCAATACATGAGTGCCTCCCATCTAGACCGCCTATCTGAAGGGTTCTGCAATGGACTCCTTTAGCTTAGGGCTTTTCCCTAAGCTAGACTTCAATGGTTGATCAAATCACACAAATACTTTAAGAGAGTTAGCACATCTAACAATATCTGCATAAACACCCTCTCTTAGCACACTAGAATTCTCAATACAGAATTCTTACAATATAACAGCCTAGGAGTCCCCCATTAAATAGGCTCTAGAAAACCTAATATGACATAAACTCGGATTTCCATAGGCGGCATCCGGACAGGACATTAGGCATTCGGACGGTAAGCAGCAATTCTTCATAAGTTGCTGAAGCGCGCCCAGACCTGCAACCCTAGCTTTCGGATAGTTGCGTAAAGTACTTCCACTATTTGCAGTCATTGCATTTGCGTCCTAACCTTCATGCAAACAGGTGCTCTCTGTGGCTCACATCTGCTAGGCCGTTCAGACTTCTTCCGAACTTTTGCGCTCGGACTTCAGCGTCTGCTGCACCGTTCGGACCTTCATAGGACTTTGACTTTCTGAGTTAGGTGTCTGGACTCTGAAATTTGGGAGACCGAACAAAATGACGAACAATCGCCGCGAACGTTCTCCATGATTCCCAAACGTTTGCCATTACCCAGAATGCATTACGTTTGAATTTCAAATGACATAAACCCATTTTTCCTCAAATTTCTCTCCAAAACCTCTCTCCCTTCACAATTTTTGGCCAAATCTTCGCTCAAATCTTTCAAGTTTTCAAGGATTCACGCTTCTTTCAAAGACCTAACAAGGTATGCTTGTTTTTAACCGATTACTTCAATGATTTTCAAGTTTTGTGATTTCAACAAATTTATGATTTACTTAGTTTTCATGCTTTAATCTTAGTCTATACATGAGTTAGGATTGTTGTTGGTTAGTTTTAGAGAATAGGTAGAGTAGATTCAACACCTCTAGCCCTTGGAAATCAACCTATTTGGATTTAGGGAAATTTTTCCCAAGAAATCCGAAAGGACCATTTTGTTTCTTGATAATTTAATGTCCAAGCAATAAATAGAACCCCATTGTTGTGTTGGAATTGAACTCATGCTATTTTGGAAGGTTTTCGTCCAAAATCCGAAAATGACCAAAAAGCCCCTGCCAACCCCAAATTACAATTATCCCCTTATGGGTGTGGTTTACCTTATTGAAAACCATTATGCTCAGAAAGTTTCATGAATCTTGAAGAGTTTGGTGAAATGCACTGACCACCAATCTAAATTGACATAATTCGCTTAAAACCTAAGGAAAAGGCCACAGGGGCAATTCCATCATTTTACCGTCAACCACTGAAATTTTATCTCAAAATATTTTCACACCTAGTCTCTAGCAAACAAACCAAAAACTCCAAACCTTCTCGTGTTGATTAGGGGTAGGACACTTAAGACTAGAGTTTGATTTTTGTTTCTTCTGTAACAAGCACTGATGACAAGCATTAGGGAAAGATCACACGCTTAAAGTCGAGGACTTTACCTCCCAGAGCACTCAGGATCCCCAGCCCACCCACGACTCCTAGGCTGTCTACAACTCTGATGCTACAGAATCTGAGTCCAGATTGACTCCACCCATGACTTCACTAGCCGAACAGCCCAAAGACCCCTGGAGCTACTATTCGACCGTATCAAGTTTTGCACCCGATTGGCATCCTATGCATTCTTCAAGCAATACTTGGGGAGGAATGTGGTCTTGGAGAGGAGGGTGAAGTTTGACGACCTCATGGAGTCCGCTCTACGAGCAATGGAGGTTTTCACCCAACATAAATAGGTGCAGATGCTCTCCACAGTTGAGAAGGTGTCCCCCACCCTAGTTCAAGAGTTCTACGCGAAAATGCACGACTTTCATGATGGTGCCTTCTGATCCATGCTTCAAGGGAATAAGATTCTAGTCTCCCTCACCTTGATCCACGAGCTCACCAGCACTCCCTTAGTCAATGACTCGCCATATCCCTAGACTTCCGAGTAAGCCCTGCCCCACATGGAGGTCGTCGCCACTTTAGGCACAAGGTAGACTGAGGCTGATACCCAGTATCTCCTCAAGACTCTTTCGGTGGATGTCCGCGTCATCTATCGGATTGTAGTAGGATGCATCCACCCCGTCTCCAACACCTACCTGATCGCACTTGAGAGAGCATACTTTCTATATGCACTGCTACAGGGCACTCTTATCGACTTCGCCACCCACGCCATTAGGATGCTGTGGAATGTCCACAGGATATTGACCAGCACCGCTTTGCTATTCGGAGGGCGGATTATGAAGATAGTGAGGACAGTCGAGGTACGAACCTAGCACGGAGGAAACATCCAAAAGCCGCTGAAACCCTTCAACAAATGCTTCATAGGCATGAGCATGGGTCAATTAACCAAGACAGCGGCACAATAGCAAGGGGAGCTACAGCTGAGCAGCCATCTGATGGAGCTATAGCACCCCAACCACTGCCCCAAGACCAGGTTATGCCTCCATGGGCAGCCCAACTATTTAGCAAGGTGAGCTTGCTATGGACGATGGTTGATGACCACATGCTACCTTCAGGGAGGAGAAGGGCAGATGGGACGTTGACCGGTATATGTTAGCACACCTCACCACGACTGTCAACCTCATCAAGGAGAGGATAGTTAGCGAGGAGCCAACTCTAGATAACCCTCTTGCTGATATTTAGATTTATATGTTTTATTCATTTTCCTATGACATTTATTTTTGCTTTAAAAACATCCTTTAAAATTTGATTTATTTAGGTACGCTTAGAACATCTTTTAATTCAGTGATTTTGGGATCATTTGCGTTTGCATGAATGTTTATTTAAAACTCGAGTGCTTATTTTCTTACAAAATTTCCAGAATAAAATTTTTATAAGAAGGGGAGAATATAATGCCAATATAAAAATCAATATTTTTATAAATGATTAATCCAATAACACTGACTTTTACAAAAATGCCTTAGTTAATAATTCATTTATTTCTCCCTTGAACATTCTTTGTCAATCTTGGAACATTCGGTGCAAACCTTTGATGAACGTTGGTCATCCTCTCATGAATGATCAAAAGAAACCCTAGCTGATGCAACTAGTCATCCTTATCCATTTGCGAACGTTCGTAGTTCCCATCAGGAATGTTCATGGTTCCCACCAAGAATGTTCGTAGTGCCTCCCGAACAATTACGGTCGTACGCCAAATGATTGCCTAACCTTAAAATTCACTCGAACGTTTGCTATTCGCTTGAGGAGCGTTCACCAAATGGCCAGATCAGTTAAACTTTTTCCTCTGCATTCTTTGCCCTATAAATACCCCTTACACTAGGTCTTCCAACACCATTTCTTCTTCATGCACCTAATTCATCCCATTTTTTTATTAGAGGAAAGTTATAGAGTGAGAAGAAAGAGTTTAGTTGATATCTACCTTCACTTAAGGTAACCCTCGTTGCCTAATCATTCTTTCATGTTGTTAATGTTCTATCCTCATTGACTCATTAGTTGTTTTTACAATTTTCATGCATGCTTTATAAATTATCTTCCTATTCAAAAGAAAATGCCATTTTCAAAATATAAGTTTATAACCACTCTTAATTTCCATATATGGTCACGGTGACATGTTTTATAATGCCTTTATTATGTTATTACAAGCTTAAAATTAAGAGCTAGCACGTTAGATTACATTGTCTTTAGATTTTCAAGAATTTTGGTAATGTCAAGCGTTCTCTAAGCCTTGCATGAACGTTCGTCACTTGTGAGCCGAACGATCGTCCTTCTTGCCAAACGTTCAAAGTATGCTAGAAATGTTGAAAATAGGGTTTTATTTATAGATTAAAAAGTGTTATTAATCTTAGGATATGTTTTGCAATAGCAATAACCTAGGATGTTCCAGTTAATGGATGAGCGGATGAGGTAAGTAAATACTTACAAAATTGAATTCATAATTGATGCAATATGTTAGCTGACTGAGCATTATTTACTTTTCTTAAACAATATGTTATAAGCCTGTTAAAACTTCATAAGTATTTGATAACTGGTCTAAGATGAGTATTACTATTTTAACGATAAATGAACCATATTATTGCATTGTATGACATGGTACACCGGTACATGTGGTAGAATGGTCATAGGCTTACTATTATATGGGTTATTATTTATGGTCAAATATTTATAATATGTTATGATAGGCCTTGGATCCAATGGTTATTTTGTGACCGGCGCACCATGCTTGAATGGGGGTCACGATTACGGCTTTGCTAGTAGTGTGGGCCCCCAACGTCAGACTCGGTCAGGCTGCTAGTATATGACGGTATGCGTACATATCCGAAGCACCAGTGTTGTACTACAGGTCCCCTGGAATAGCACCAACCCTACCAGGAATGAATTAATATCTTGGGTAGACCATATAGGATAAACTATGACATATACATATTGTTAGTTGTTGTGTTGGCTGCATTCTGTTGGACAAAATCACTTCTATGTAATGTTGTTGATTTCACAGGGATGCAGTATCAGTTCAAAGTCTTCAAATATTCAGAGTTTATTTCTCTAATATTGAAAGGGCCTTATTATGACAATATTAGTGTCACAAGCGTCAAGAAGGAATTTCTGGACACCAAGAAGACTCTGCAAAGTCTACAACTCAGCTAAAGTCGGATCCTGAGTTTATCATCCAAATGGCCTAGTGAAACGCCTGGACACTCATCAGTCAATAACATAAACAATGATGCATTTAAACAGGGATTCAGCTATTTAGAGTTCTTTTAGAAGATTCGGCACAATCTACAAGCCAGAAAAATTGAATCCCTTACAGCAGTTCCGACGACGTGATATACCGTCCAAACGTCCAATTGTCCAAAGCATCATCCGTCCAGACGATGAGAACTTTCCGTCCAGACCTTCCTTTGTGTCAAGAAGCTTCGAATTATTCCAGCTTGCATCCGTCCGGACGTTTCAGCAGCACGTCCAGACGACACTCAGTGTTTGACCAGCTATTGGATTTCTTTCCAAAACACAGATATGGGAAGATTGCTGCAACCGTCCGGACGCACTCATCCATAAGGCAAGTTGCGCATTCAAATTCAAACATCCATACGACAGCATTCATGGTCCGGATGCGCGAGCTACATATATGGAAATTGTGTGCATTTGATCAACCGTCCGAACGACCATTCCCTTGGTTCGGACGTGCAAAGCCTTCATATGAAAATTGCGTGCAGCTGAAGTGCGACGATCTGGTAGACAGGGTAAAACCGTCCGGACGTGGCTCAAATCAGGAAAGAATTTCTGCAAAATTTTGGAAAGCCGATCGTATAGTTGTCCGTCCAGACACCTTATGTCTACCGTCCGGACAGCACCTAGGTTTATCAAGCCAGATGCTCATTTGAACTTGCAGCCTATAAATAGAGGGCCCTAGGCTTGAGAACAGCAAGAATTCGGTGGCGAATTCCATTGTACTTAGAGAGTTATATTTTAGAGTTACTGTGCTGATCTGCTCACTCTCAAGCCTTTGCCAAGTGTTGTTGCTGTGTTGAAACTGAAGTCTATCTTAGGGGTTAACCCTAAGGTAAAGAATTCCATTGAGACCCCTTCAAGTAGGAGACATGGTTGGGAGGCGTTCGTGTTGGGTTACATGTTAGAGTTCAAGGTACGACCACTGCATTAGGGGTATGTGAGTGCTACTGCTTTGTAACTAGCTTTGTCTTCTGAACAATGGATATCTGGGTTTGGCTGCCCCAGAGTGGTTTTTCTCTTAACTGAGTTTCCACTTCGTCAACAAAATATATGTCTCCTTTAATTCCGCATTTTGATATTTTGTTGCACACTATTACACACACTTGTTTATATTAGAAGTCATTTGTTTTTCAATTGGTATCAAAGCAGGTATACTCTGTTAAGGATTTATTTCCTGAGTGTGATCCTCATCTCTTGTGACTTCTATTTTTTATTACACTTTTTATCATGGATTTCTCTCAGTTACTTGAAGGAAAATTATGATATTGAGCTCTCTAAAGTTTTTATAAAATTGGATAAAGTTGTTTCTCCAAAAGAGCTCAAAAAGGTGAAACAATAAAAAGAGTCTTTGATTGTTCAGTTATCTGAATCACATGCTTTGATTAACTCTTTGAAATCTGAGAATACCATGCTATTTGACATTATTGATACACTTAAGAATAAATTAAAGGAATTCGAAAATCTCTTGAAAAAATTCTCAAGTGATAATTTGAAAAGCATGCTATGTATTCATTCAGATATTTCTAACAAGCCTAGTTTGACTGCTGATTAAGCCTATGATAGTAGATGCAGCTTGTTCTGAAAATTCTTGCTTAAATAACTGTGTGAAGCCTAACTCCAAGGATTCGGAAACACAAGGTAAGTTTGTTCCTATTTGTCATCATTGTGGGAAGGTTGGTCATATTAGACCAAAGTGTTATCTGTTAAAATCCCACAACCTTGAAAGAAGCAGGAATCCAGAAAGGGCTTTATTGAGAAAACCTCTTCAGATAAATATGTTCCGCCCCGTAGAAGGCATATATCTCAAAGAGGTAAGGACTTTGTTATTTGTGAAAATGCTAATCTTAAATTTACAGAGCCCTTCAAGAAGCATTTCAGCAAACAAAGTCAGCCTACTTCCTATCATTATGGTGTCTCTGGACACATTAGGCCACACTGTCCTCAGATCTGACATCAGCAGCCTCGGATCAGGAAAACAGAGCAAAAGACAGGTAAGTCTAGCTCTAAACCTTCCAAGCCCCATCATGCTTTTCAGCAACAACGGCATTATCCTTAAAGGGATTCTCCCTCATGCCATTACTGTGGTAAGTATGGCCACATCAAAGCCGAATGCTTCAAAGTGAAGCCTCACAAGCCCAAAAAGAATCAGACCAATGAAGGGCTTGTCAACATGATGAAGAATGTCCTAGTCAGACAGATCAATTGGGACATGGCTCACACCCCTGCCTCACAGGTAAAGAAGGTATGGGTAAGGAAGGATGAGACCATTCACCACTTGAGGGAGAGTTGACTCACCTAGTAGGTGATGTCTCCCATGCCTACGATTTTGGTTCCTAAATCCTAGTGCATGTCAGGTATGTTTGCATTGCATAGTTTATCTTGTCATATCTTATTCATGCCTTGCATTCTGTTTGAGGAACCGTTTATTTTATCCCCCACATTTTCTCTTGTTGTCTTGAAAAACATCTGCAGATATATTTTTTGAGGATGACAGTTAAAGCACGTCGGACGGCTGCTTTTCTGTCTTGGCATTTCTAAACCTCTCTCCCTGAGGACATGTTTGATTTTACCTTATATGCTGGGACTAGATGTCATTTTCTTTTCCATAAGCATGTCTTTGTTTTTTTTTGTTTATTGGTTTTCAATAAAATAAAATAAAAAAAAGAAAGAAAGAAAGAAAAATTTTTAGGGAGAAGATGCGAAATTTTTATTTTTTCTTTTGATAGCTTTTCAGATATTGTATATGTTTTTGCTTGATATCTCAGTTCATTGTGCATTAATTGAATATGCTTATATATGATTGAGAGTTTATGTCTGATATCTGCTAAGTTTTCATGTTGCATCTTAATAATTGATAGTTACTTTCCTCATGCGATGAAAATGTGCACTATCCAAGGCTCCCCTAAGGTACATCATTTTCTTCTCTGACTTCTTACTCCTGGATATTCAAATGAGAGAGATGTTTTTGATAAGATGGTCAAATTGACCAACATGCTAGTTGAACCTAGAGCCTAAAAATTCTAGCATTGTCTCTAGGTTGCAGCACCAAAAGAAATAAGCAGTTATCCTTGTGCTTAAATTCACTACTTCTATGCTGAAACAGCGTTATATCTTGTCCTTTATGGTGCAAGTAAAATTTTATTTTGTCCTTCATGGTACAAGTAAAACAATTAGGTGATGCATCTTAGAATGAGTGTATCAGATGAAAGTGGCTAGGCCCTAGTAAATAATAAGGTTTGACTTTTGACTGATCTTTCATTGATTTTCTCTCTCGTTTGGAAAATTCGGTTGCGTTAAGTCATATCAATGATCTTCATACCTTATTGAGAAAGCTTTCATACACACACGCATTGCATGAGTTGAGTAATCTATTTAAAATTTCTATCTACAGGAAAATTTGTGCTTATTGAATACTTAACTCTCATTTGACTGCTTTATCAGTTGATTATATATGCGTATTCTGAAGCTAACTTTTGGAAAAAAAAAAATATTTTTCTGCAAATTTTTCTCCAGTTTCAGATCATCAGTGTGAAGGGTCCGGACGGACCTATTCTTATGTCCGGACGAGAGCAGTCTTGCCATATGTTGTTCCTAGCAATAGCCGTCCGGACGGTTAAGTGACACGTCCAGACGGGATCTCTATAGGTTTAAGACTTGCGTCTCTTTCTCTGTCATAGACACTTCTCTGCATTTTTTATTGATTTATCATGTCATGTGATGTGTTTTTCTTGTGAATTTCTCCCGAGATTTTGGCATTCTCTGCACATTTCTTCTCATTCCATGGTATTTGTTGTATCTTCCTTTGTTCTTTTAAGTTTTTGTGTTTTTTAGAATATTGGAATATTTGGTGATTGGGATTTTTTTTTTTGAGATATTGTGCCTAAAAATCCTATTTTATTTGTGTGTTGGGTTGATATTGATCTATCTAGGTCATTTGGATTACAATCTTTGCTTGGGCATCCAATTGACAACTGTCATCATACCACTTTCTTTTTTAGACTAACATGATCTAATATTTCTTTGTGGTGCTATTTTTGAAAATATTTCTGTTTGAATCTTTTCAAGAATATGTCGTCCAGCATCTCCCAGCACAATATCTGATAGATGGATCCTTTGGAAAACTGACTGTTGTTGAAGTCAGATGTTCAAATTCCAAAGGTCTCAGGATTAAGATGAACATTTTCCCCCCCACTCATGCAGAGCTTTCCGTAGCATCTCCCTCAGATCTGCATCAGTTAGAGGTTCAGTGGTGAATCTCCTCATTTATCTTGTAGACCAGTTGCTTAGAAGATGTCAATTCGCGGATAACCAAGTTCAGGTTTTGCAAAATCAAGCGATTGAAGGTTTTTCAATCCATGGTTCCCGGCTTCTAGATCTAGAAGCTGAAGTAGTACAAATCCTGCCTTTTGTACGGCTTTCTCTCCACTACTTGATTTCAGTGGATCAGCGGGATTCGGTACTAGGAGGATTGTTTTGTTCCTCTCTTGTGGGCCTCTTGCAGACTCTTCTCTATTTTCCTTTTGTTTTGGATTATAGAACGTTTTTGTCTGTGGATTTTATATACTCTATTTACCCTTGTCCTGTTGAGACATCGAGGGAGAGTATTTTTACTATGGTCTTTCTATACTATGTTTACCCTTTGTCCCTTTGAGACAAAAAGGAAGAGTATATGTTTGATTTGGACCGAGATTGTATTTTTAAGCCGGTCAAGTGATTTTTGTCCCATAATGGCCAAAGGGGGAGTTTGTTAGTTTTTGTGTTGGCTGCATTTTGTTGGACAAAATCATTTCTATGTAATGTTGCTGATTTCACAGGGATGCCGTATCAGTTCAGAGTCTTCAAATATTCAGAGTTTATTTCTCTGATATAGAAAGGGCCTTATTATGATAAGATTAGTGTCACAAGCATCAAGAAGGAATTTCCGGACTCCAAGAAGACTCTGCAAAGTCTATTGTCCCGAGTTTATCGTCCAAATGGCCTAGTGAAACGCTTGGACACTCATCAGTCAGTAACATAAACAATGATGCATTTAAACAGGGATTCAGCTATTCATAATTCTTCTAGAAGATTCTGCACAGTCTACAAGCCAAAAAAATCAGATCCCTTGCAGCCGTCCGGACGACGTGATATACCGTCCGGACGTCCAACTGTACAAAGCATCATCCGTCCGGACGACGAGAACTTTCCGTCTGGACCTTCCTTTGTGTTAAGAAGCTTCGAACTATTCCAGCTTCCATCCGTCCAGACATTTCAGCAGCACGTCCGGATGACACTTAGTGTTCGACCAGCTATGGGATTTCTTTCCAAAACACAGATATGGGAAGATCGCTGTAACCGCCCGGACGATGTGCATTCCCATCCGGACGCGCTCATCCATAAGGCAAGTTGCGCATTCAAAATTCAGACGTTCGGACGACAACATTCATGGTCCGGACGCGCAAGCTACATATAAAGAAATTGCATACATCTGATCAACCGTCCGGACGACCATTCCCTTCGTCCAGACTCGCGAAGCCTTCATATGGAAATTGTGTGCAACTGAAGTGTGACGGTCCGGATGACAGGGCAATACCGTCCGGACGCGACTCAAATCAGGAAAGAATTTCAGCAAAATTTTGGAAAGCCGATTGCACAGTTGTCCGTCCGGACACCTTATGTCTACCGTTCGAACGGTGCCTAGGTTTATCAAGCCAGACGCTCATTTGAACCTATAGCCTATAAATAGAGGTCCCTAGGCTTGAGAACAGCAAGAATTTGATGGCGAATTTCATAGTGCTTAGAGTTACTGTGCTGATCTGCTCACTCTTAAGCTGTTGCCAAGTGCTGTTGTTGTGCTAAAATTGAAGTCTATCTTAGGAGTTGACCCTAAGGTAAATGATTCCATTGAAGACCCTTTCAAGTAGGAGACTTGGTTAGGAGGCATTTGTGTTGGGTTACACGTTAGAGTTCAAGGTACGATCACTGTGTCAGGGGTATGTGATTGTTACTGCTTTGTAACTAGCTTTGTCTTCTGAATAGTGGATATCCTGGGTTTGACTGCCCTGAAGTGGTTTTTCTCTTAACTGAGTTTTCACTTCGTCAACAAAATATCTGTTTCATTTAATTCCGCATTTTGATATTTTGTGTACACTATTGCACACACTTGTTTATATTAGAAGTCATTTGTTTTTCACATATACAAATATATTTTTAGCACGATTTCCCTTGCATTAAATTACAAGTATTGTCACCGGAATTATTTCTCCGTAATTATTTTCATATCAAACCATAACCTTTTAATTAGAGCATAGTAACGAGGGCAATACACGCCATTTTGCAAAAGACTCACGTTTATGATTCCGCAAATAAAAGTTCATACTTAAGGCTTATTTCATAACTAGTCTTGTAATGATTTATTTACTAACTGTCTCGAAACCTCTATGTGTGTTGGTAATTATCAGGTTAGAGTTGGGAAGTTCGCAAGGATGAAGACGCCAAGCGAGTAGTCCCTTGGTAACAGGTTTGTTTAGATTAGATTCAATTTTAGATAACTCTTGGTCAATGATTGATAGTATTATTTTAGGTTTGATTACTTTTAAATTCTTAGATTTCAAATTCTTTCTTTTCCCGCTTTCCATTCACTCTCATTAGATTTTTATGCTTAAAGAGGAGCTCTAAGCTAAAGAAATTCATTGAAGAACCCTTCAGACAGGAGGTCTGGTTGGGAGGTGTTCACATATAAGTACATGTCAGAATTAAATATATGACTACTACATTGGGTTATGTGAGTACGACTGCTTTGTAACTAACTTTTTCTTCTGAATAGTGGATTGTCTGAGTTTGGCTGCCCCGGAGTGGTTTTCTCTTTGGTACAAAGAATTTCCACTTCGTCACTAAAATGTATGTGTTCTTTATATTCCACATTTAATATTTTGGTATATTGGTTGATTACACGCACACATAGGAGTTAATTTTTCAATTAGTAAAATCCACCTTACTCTCACAAGATAAGGATTCACTCAATTTTAAATGATATACGTAATATTCATTTTACAGTAAGAATTTAAAATTGATATACCTAACAATATACATAATTTCATATAATTTAAATTTTTTAAAAGACGTATCAATATTAACTTCATATATGAAATTGAATTCTCCTCAGTTTAAATATTGGAGAGGAGCCGGTTCCTTAAAAAGGAGGGGTAAAATTATCCAAAAAAAGTGAGATGGCATTTTTGCATCTTTTTATTTTAAGGAACAGGCTCCTCTCCAGTTCAAATGAATTAAAGAGAATTTAATTTCTTCTTATATAATGTTAGATGTACCAACTTTAAATTTTAACTATAAAATAGATATATCAATTTTTATTGCAGGGGTTTAATTGTTGAAATTAAAATCATAAAATTTAGAGAGAATTTTTTATTTTTTTTATTTTAGTATTACTTTTTTCAAATGTATTCAATTTAATTCACATTCTCAAACATAATTTTTCAATTTTGTTTCATATTCTCTAAATCATCCTAACCTAATTTCAAAAAAAAAAAAAATCTCAATATTCACACTTTTTAAATACAATAAAAAAAAATACAAAACATTACTATTAAAAAAAAAAAAAACGAAAAAAAAAAAAAAAAAAAATCGCGCATCTACGATTCTACACGACTACACGTACCAAAATTCACGCTTCCAAAAAAATAAATAAATAGAAACCCTAGTAGTACGTGGAAACAGAAACCCTCTGGTAACATTATAAAGTCACAGCCTCAGCGGCTTCCATAGACTCTCTCATTTCCTGTTACTCTGACTGCGCCTCTCTTTTCTTAGCTCACAGATGGCGGCCTCCACATTCTCTCCGGACCTCTCTGCGCTCTCTGCGCCGTCATCGTCGATCTCAAAAATCCTGAAGCCCGTCTCGAAACCCTTCAGTCTAGGCTTCGCGACGTCGGTTTCAAAGGACCTGAAGGCTCTCAGAGTTACCACACCTGGTTTTGTCGGTGGGTCGGCTCTGGGCGCCAGAATGGTGTCGATGCCGGCTATCAAGCCCCTGACTTCGCTCGACTTCGAGACCAAGCTGTTCAAGAAGGAGAAGGTCAACCTCGCCGGCCACGACGAGGTATTTCATAAGATTTTTATTTTCTCTCGGTCTCCGTTTGGTTCTCGGGAAATGTGTGAGGGAAAGTGCAGGAAATGCTTGAAAATGACTTCTTTTTTGTTGTTAGAAGAATCAAATGTAAAAAATTTCTTGATGGTTTGCTTGAATCTTCGTTTCGATCTTCTCTCGTGCTTTCTGGGGTTTCAAACGAGGTGTTAGGGTTCTTCAATATTTTTGCAGGAAATTTTTGAGTTAATAAGATTTTTGGTCTGCCGGATGGATAGATAAATGAAATAAAATGCTGTATGTATGTTTGTGTGTGCATGAATGTATAAGTTTCTCTATTGTATTTTGGTGAATGACAGTTTATGGTGTCATGTAATTATTAAATGCAGTATATTGTGAGAGGAGGGAGGGATTTGTTTCCTTTGCTGCGGGATGCGTTCAAGGGGATTAAGCAGATTGGTGTTATTGGCTGGGGTTCCCAGGTAGATTTGTTACTCTCAATCTTATCTCTTAATTAATTAATTCATTACTTGATTGGATTGTCGTGACTCTTTACACTTTGTATTCATTGGCTGCAATTTTGATGAGGGATGTGAATCTTTGTACCAAGCATTAGTCTATTACGTTTGGAACAAAGAGTGTATCTTACTTGAAATTTTGATTTGTACGTTTTTTTTACATGCAATACAGAGACTAATTTTGAACTAACAAGGTTTTTTTTTTTTTTTTTTTAATAATCTTGCCTGAGTTGTTTTATTGACCTATGACTTTGGAGGAAATATTTGCTTATACTTATAGATAAGGCTTTTTTATTGTTGTTGTATCTAGGTATGTTAGAAGATAATTTAGGATATGTTCGCAGTTTTGTTATTAATGAATACTTAATTGTCTAAGTATCTTTCTCCACTAAAGTTAGTTAGTGCATGCTAGTTCTTTAATACAGTATACCTCTTTCTCATTTTTTGTTGTCTTTTCTGCTTGGTAAATTCGCTCACGCACCTAAGGGACTCAAAACTCCCAATCTCACCATGAGCCAGCCATACGTATGGAGGGTGGAGATGCCGTTTTGCCCATAGGCACTGGCTGTTTCATATGCTTGGATAATTTATTTTCTCTCTCTAAATTTATATTTTGTTTAACTTTATTTTATTGTCAAACAGCAGTTTAGACATCTCTTCTCTGCATGTGTTGATATGCTAACCTCTCATTTTTCCTGTTTAGGGACCTGCTCAAGCTCAGAACTTAAGGGATTCTCTTGCTGAAGTGAAATCTGATGTTGTGGTCAAGGTGATTCTTATTATTATAACTTTGGGAGGTTATTACTTTAGGCTTTTGCTTTCTAATAGATTGTTTATATGTGGTGTTTTCTTTCTCTCTGAGTATGGATTTTCTTTTGTTGTTAATACAGATTGGGCTCAGGAAGGGCTCCCGTTCTTTTGCTGAAGCTCGTGCAGCTGGTTTTACTGAAGAGAATGGCACTCTAGGTGATATATGGGAAACTTTGTCGGGCAGTGATCTTGTTTTGCTACTGATTTCTGATTCTGCACAGGTCAGTTAATTGTTCACTCAAATTTTGTACTCCTGAATATTGGTAGAAACTTTTTAATGTTCTCTGGTTCTGTGATGTATATAAAGTTTGTTTAATACTGACTACCACTAATTTATCTTTGTCTCTCTCTCTCTCTCTCCAACACCTTTTCTCTTGTGCTTCTTGTTCCTCCATAAAAGATCTATCTGTGTAGAGAAGAAAAAAGGATAAGGAAAGAACTGAATGACAAATTGATTCCTGGTACAATACATAATGTCGCAAAAGTTAAATTTTACTTAATATGATGTAAATAGTTTGCAAATTCAACTTTGCAGGAAATCTGATGATAATTAGTGAATCTGACTGTTGAAATTTCAGGGTGTTTACTTATCTCCAAATTTCTGCATGACTGCACGTGATGTCCTTGTTGGTATTGATTGTATTTGCCTAAGGGTTTTGAACGGCATTTCTGAAGTCCTATTAAGTTGGTGGGTCAAGTTGGTGAATTAATATTGCTTGTGATTGTAATGTCATGTTATTTGCTTTTCTTCATTTGATGTAATTCTTCATTCCTGTTACAATTCAAATATTATGTCACAAAAGCTGAGTTGTCTTTTATCTTTACAATGTAAGTTCTCTAATTGGTTAGCTTTAATAAATGTATGCAATTCATCAAAAAAAAAAAGGTATGCATATTTGCACATGATCTTTATGTCCGTTTCATAGCTATTTTTGTTGTGACACTATTTGTGTTTGTGTGATTGTTTCATGGTATTAAAATAATGTATATGCTCTTATGAGTTTTATGCTTTGTTGGAAAGCCTGCAAATAGTATGAAAGTTGTTGAATGAATTGGAAGTATATGTAATTTTTGCAATATTGCACTTGATTTGTCTCCGCTCTCTTCCTAATCTATGTGTTGTCTGATTAAAAGAATTTAATTTTGTAATAATTTTCAGGCAGATAATTATGAGAAAATATTCTCCCACATGAAGCCAAAGAGCATACTTGGGCTTTCCCATGGGTTTCTTCTTGGCCATTTGCAGTCAATGGGACTTGATTTCCCTAAGGACATCAGTGTGATTGCTGTGTGTCCAAAAGGAATGGGTCCCTCCGTGAGGAGACTTTATGTACAAGGCAAAGAGATAAATGGAGCAGGAATTAATTCCAGTTTTGCAGTCCACCAGGTGACCTCTCTCTCTCTCGGTTGATTTCTCCCTCTCCCCTCCTTGCTCCCTCTTTCTATTTCTCTTATGTCATCTTAACTGATTATTCTGTGTTTGCAGGATGTTGATGGTAGAGCTACAGATGTTGCCCTAGGATGGTCAGTTGCTCTTGGTTCTCCTTTCACATTTGCCACTACACTAGAGCAGGAATATAAGAGTGACATCTTTGGGGAGCGTGGTAAGTGAGGCTTCCTATGGTGTTACACCATTTTCCTTTAATACTTGATCCTTAACATTTGTTCCTGTGGACTACAGGCATTTTACTTGGTGCTGTTCATGGAATCGTTGAGGCCTTGTTTAGAAGGTACACTGAAAATGGAATGAGTGAAGAGCTGGCTTACAAGAACACTGTTGAGTGCATCACAGGGATAATATCAAAGACTATCTCAACCAAGGTTGGATTCTAGTGCTGAATTTGCAGAATTCATTCTTTTAATGTTGCATGTATTTGTATGTGTAATATTCACGAAGATCTATATTGATAGTTATTTGATCCTTTCTTTCTAAAAGGGCATGTTGGCTGTATACAACTCCTTGTCTGAAGAGGACAAAAGGGTATTTCAGACTGCATATAGTGCCTCATATTATCCCTGCATGGACATCCTGTATGAATGCTATGAAGATGTGGCCAGTGGTAGTGAGATCCGCAGTGTTGTCTTGGCTGGGCGTCGCTTTTATGTAAGTTTACTCTCACCTATTTTAAAAAATTTGATGTGTGATTGAATGAAACAAAAATGTGATACTATCACTGAATTTGGAATTTGATTACTTTATCACTTTATGTTGAAGTTTATGATCGTCTAGGTCTCTCGATTATTAGATTTAATTCAGGTAATATTAATGTGTTATATAAAGTGATGGTTATGTTATGCCTTTGTTTTGCAGGAAAAGGATGGTCTACCAGCTTTCCCAATGGGTAAAATTGATCAGACCCGGATGTGGAAAGTTGGTGAACGTGTCCGATCGACACGGCCGGCAGGAGACCTAGGCCCATTGTATCCTTTCACTGCCGGTGTGTATGTGGCATTAATGATGGCGCAGGTATGGAACTCCTTGTTGAGTATAATAAGATGATATTGCTTAGTTTCACTTGAATGTGTATAATTACAGGAATTGATTACATAAGAACAAAAAACTTTGTTTTGTTTGATAACACTTTTACCTCTCTTCCTTTTGTTTTCTCTTTTCAAAATAAAAACATTAGCGAACAATCTAAAACACAAAACACTCAAAACTATTTTTACCTTTATGTCACATTGGAACATTTTTTTCACAAAAAATAAAAAATACAATCTAAAAAGCATTAACAAATAGAGGTTTTCTTTTGTTTCTCGAAATTTGATTGCAAAGTATTTACCCATAATGTGGCATGACAAAAGCGGTTGCTTTCTCTCATTGTAACCTTGGGGCCTTGGGATATCTTTGGGTCAATACTGACTTGGGAGTTAAACCTTCTGTCTTTTTGTTCCTTTTGGTGACTTTGCTAGGATATAGTAAGCTTTGCAAATGGTCTTATGAAAAATCTTGCCTGTGTGCTGTCTAACAATTTTCCTATGAATGTTCAAAAAATCCAGATCGAGATATTGAGGAAGAAAGGGCATTCATACTCTGAGATCATTAATGAAAGTGTGATTGAATCGGTTGATTCCTTGAATCCCTTTATGCACGCTCGTGGAGTTTCTTTCATGGTTGATAATTGTTCGACAACAGCACGATTGGGATCAAGGAAATGGGCGCCACGCTTTGATTACATCCTCACTCAGCAGGCCTTGGTTGCAGTGGACAAGGGTGCACCCATCAACCGGGATCTCATCAGTAACTTCCAGTCGGATCCGGTGCATGGGGCCATTGAAGTATGTGCCCAACTGAGACCGACAGTTGACATTTCAGTGCCCCAAGATGCAGACTTTGTGCGCCCTGAGTTGCGCCAGTCTGGCAATTAAAGCCTGGGTAACTCCAGATGGCAAGTAAAATCCCTTTTGAGGATGTCAGAAGGTGAAGACTTTGTTAAATTTAGGAGTAGCTGTAGTTCTTTTTATGGATGTAGTCCGCTTGGCTGAGTTATGTCTATGTTCCTTCTTGACTATTGAGTGAATTAGAGGGGGCAATGCGTATGTGTAATATGTGTTCTAGTGATTTTGGTGTGACGAAATTAATCTGAATAATGTTGTTGGACTTGATTGTTTGCATTTCATAAGGCTGTATGAAAAATGGGTCAGTTATGATCTAATTATAATGGCCTAGAACAAAGTTTGGATTTTGGTTGTTCTATGTATTTGTAGAGCCACTATATATATGTTTATGTTCCGAATGAGAGGTGGCAATGCGCATGTTCTAGTTGAAATTATTGTTAGTAATGTTGTTGGACTTGGTTGTCTGCGTTGTATTTGGTTAGATGAAAATTTGGAAGAATTTTTAGCAGCTTGATTTGCTTTGTATATACCATGCATGAGCATACAGGTAAATTAACATACACCAAGAATCTCCGGCCTACACAAAAGTCTCTCTAATTTCCTAGAGAGAAGCTCTCACCTTTGTTCGAGCGAGAGCTTTCCTCTCCCTAAGTGGGAGCTTCATTTTTACTTACCGTGAGACAGATCATTAAGACGATTGTTTATTCTTCCGCAACATCTCATTCTGTTTTACCTCCTTGCAGCTTGTTTAGCTTATGGAGGTCTAAAGAAGCGTCGGCCTCTGCGCATCAATTGTTGGGATTCACATAAAGCTTTGGGCCCATTCTTAGAATACATTGGGCTTTCTTAGAGTACAATTTTAGGCTATTCTTAGAATACAATTTTATAAAACAACATCCCATAACAGAAAACTAACGTTACTCTATTTCAAGTCTCCCAACGCATCTTTCAATTTCCCAAACGTCTTCTATCTTCTGCAACTGAAGAAACTTTTAAACCCTTTCTTCTTTCCACAAGTCCGTTGGCCATGGTAGTGCACCGGTGTGGCCAAGATAATACACCCGTGACATCATGACAATTTCTGCCTTTTATACCTTGATGCTTTGTAAAGGACCCAAATAAGTTTTAAACGTGTGGAATCGCCCGGGTTCAAAACATGATAAACTAGGGTTTTAAAAACATTTGCCTTTAGAGCTTTTTGAAAAATGATCGAACGGTGCATTGTTGCACAATAACAATTGGATTGCCTCGCATGAGCGCTAAATTTAACGTCTTCAGCTAGATGTGGGTTTGTAAGAAAACGAAAAACTAAATAAAAAATAAACAAAGATAAACAAAAAGAAAAATAATAATAAAAAAAAGGATAGAAATTTAGTGGGTTGCCTCCCATTAGTGCTAAGTTTAAAGTCTTCAGTCAAACCCATCAAAACTGACATTGTATGGGTTGATCAATGAATGGGAGTGAAAAACAACCCTTATTCAGAATACCAGGAAGTGAGTCTTCAACAAAAAATTTTAGTATATTTAGAAAGAAACATTCATTCTCAGACGATGGTTTCTGGGCAGCACTGAAGATGTTGTGCTTTACTCTCACTTTCTCAATAGGCACTTCTCAAGATGGTGAGGAAAAGGAGATGTGGACTCATATTCCATCTCAAAAGGTATTGGGTATGGAATTGGATCTTTAGAGAGTTCAAAATGCTCATTCTTCCTTTCCTCCATCACGTTGTCAATTATCCTCTAGCTCCTCACTGGGATGTTGGCTTGGATCAGTTCACATTGAGAACTACTTGAAGCATTTTCATCAATCATGAAGTTCGGAGAATTGTTTTCAGAGCGACCCCAAAACTCCTCTTTCTCTTCCTGATTGAGTGCATTAATTAGTTGGTCCAATTGGAATTGTATCCTATGCAGCGCTTTAGTGTTTGCCGCAAGTTGTTCAATGAATGCCAACCTGTTATCGTCATGGTCACTGGTCAGCACTACATGGAGATGATTGCCATTGATGGTGTGGAGGATGGAAGTTGGATGGTGGATAGAAAACTTGATTATTGAACTGCGGATATGCTTGATTGTGCAGTCCGTGAGAGTATGGAGCTGAATTCCTCTTGGTTGGAGCTTCCCGAGAAAACATTATGAGGGTTTCTCCATCTCAGGTCATAATAATTGTAGTAAGGATCATTTGCCGGTCTGGAGAAAGCAAATGGCTCTATATAAAAGTGATCATACTCAAAGCGAGTTTGATAACCTTCATATGGGTCCATAAACATCGTTCTAAGTCAAGATCACAAAGATTAATAGAAGTGATAAAGAACAACGACCAATCATAACTAAGTAATAAAAAAATTTAGAGGTTACAGCTTTTCGTGATTGTCACTAGTCTACTCTGAGCAATGGGGCTCGAGCTCAAAGGGTCTATGCTTGATGCGCTTTAATGCAGCAATGATGCGCTCGAGCTCAACTAGTTGTGCTCAAGCGGTTTTTGACAGTGTTGAAACTGAACATGAAAAACAGAAAAATACTAGAAAAAGATATGAAAAATCAATATGTACAGTATAAAACTTAACGGCGTAACCGTAAACAATCCCCAACAACGACGCCAAAAATTGATGTAGTCTTGAGTGTATCAATAATAAAAATAGCCACTTGCAATATAACGAATCTTTGTAAGATTTGGTATATGTGAGGGTGTTGAACCGCAAGGATTATTGGTTGTTGTTAGGTTACTAAGATTAACTCTAATTTAATTCAGAAAGTATTTTTAAATTTTGATTTGTAATTGAAACTAACTAAAAACGTAAAAGTAAAATAAGATAGTCATGAGAAATATAGGGGATTGATCTCACCTCTAACCTCATCATAATGGTAAATTGAATTTAACCTAGGAATTTCACATACATGAATATTATGACTTGTGTGTGTGTCAAGCACCCAACGATGTTGTTAATAAAATTCATTTATTAAGAAATAAGCATAGTTCATCTTTCGGCATGGTATGAATGCTCTACCTAAACTAGGGTGCAGAACAATTCATTCTTCCTTAGGCATGGGCTATCAAATATCTTTATTAGCTAACATATATTCCAGGGATAAGTATAACTCATATTTCGGCAAGCATAAATTGATTTACCTAATGCTCTGTTTGTTTGAGTATAAAATATTTTCTAAAAAATATTTTCGTTATTTTTCAGTATTTGGTGCAACCGAAAATGAGAGTCAACGGAAATCATTTTAAGTTTGATCATAAAAGCCTCTTTAATTTTTGAAAAATTAACAGCTTTAAATTATTTTCTGGATTTAAACTCTTCATTCTTGTACACACATTTGTGGAAATCCACCACCGCCGGACATTGAAGTTTCTTCATAACCTGAATCTACCGTCGAAGGTCCTCGAATTTTGGTACATGATTGCCAGAATCTGGCGGCACTAGCTTGATTTTGGCGATCAACCCAAATTCCAGCAAAACAAAACCGGAATTTAGTAATTTTCGGCCACCGTTGTCGGATTCTAGCTAAATTGGCCGGAATCCGGTCAGTTTGTTGGAATCCGACTATACTGTGCCACATTCCAGAATCTAGCCATTTGGGTCGGATTCTGGCCACCTTCGCCGAAATCCAGCTAACCTAAATTCCGGAGAAACTAGCCGGAATCTAGCCATTGTCGTCGGATTCTGGCCTCCATCACCGAAATCTGGTGAAAGTGGTCTAAATCCTGCTGGCCAATGATGGAATCTTGTCACCAGTGATTTTTCGTATAAGCCAAATACTAGAAAATATTTACATGGAAATCATTTTTTCTATTGAAAATATTTTACGACGGAAAACATTTTACGTCGAAACAAACAGAGCATAAATTAAATTAACTAGGGTGTAAAGTAATTTATTCTTCCTAGGCATGACCTATCAAACCCTCTTGATTCTATGTCCGTTAAAACAATTGAAAAACCATCGTTCACATAATCACAGAAAATATGAATGTTGAGTTCAATCAAAATAAATAATTTTCTAGGACAAGATAAAAGATTTATCAAAATCAAATATAAACATTTAAACACAATCTTAAGATTAAACAACCAATATTCATGTTCATAATATTCCCAAGAGAAAACGCAATTATACAACTGCAACTTGAAAATTGCTACATCAATACCCTACGAAAGATTTAGCCGCTCAAGGAGAATAGGAGATGCTGGAACTTTGAAAACTTTTTTCCAAAACCCTAGCCTCTAATCCTATTGATTCTATTAATGTAAACTAATCTCTATCTATTTTAATCTAAACGAGTCTAGGGTATTTATAGAGATTACAAGTGAAATCTTTCATGGATTTATACATATAAGAACATCTAATCCAATAAAAAATCGTAAAACAACTCCTAAATGAATCTGGTGTCTCGCTGTCAACTCTGCCGCACGACTATGCTCAAGCTCAATTTCGCTCGAGCCTAGATCTTCTTGCGCTCGAGCCCAATGTGATGGTGTCCTGTGCACATGTCTTCCGACTGAGCTCAAGCCTTAGGGTGTGATGCGCTCGAGCCTAGCTGAGTTGCGCTCGAGCGGAATGGTCCTGCGCTCGAGCTCACTTGTCTTGGTGGGTGAATGCTGGATTTGGCTTTTGCTGAATTTTGCCTTTTAAATTCGGAAGATTACTTGTGTTTTTCTCTTGGTTCCTAAGGGTGTTGTTAACATAAAAACAGTGCAAAACATCATATCACAATAAAACTAAGAGGCTAATATATGCGGGTTAAAGGGCTTGAATATGCAATATTCAATGCTCATCAGTGTTCAAGAGGAAAAGAGATTGAAACCTGTGAAACCAGAGGTTGTTCTCATGGTTACTCATGCTAAAAAGAAAAGGCCAAGAAAGACAAGCATGCTCAACAGAAAAAGAAAAAGAAGAAGAGATTGGAACCTGAGAAACTAGAAGTTGTTCTCATCGCTAATCATGCTAAGGAAAAGGATAATTTGGTCAATAAACATACTCTTGACCATATGTGTTCAAGAGGAGATATTGAAACCTGAGAAACACGAGGTTGTTCTCATGGTTACTCATGCTAAGGAAAAGGCCAAGAAAGAAAAGAAGAAGAAGAAAGAAGAAAAAGAATGCATTGCTACTTTCCGTTTTTTTTTTTTGGTAAGGAGAGTTTCTTGCATGGCTACTTTCCATTGTTTTTTGGTCATGGATGCAACTCAGATATTAACATGACTGATATTTTTATCTTCTCAATAATATTTCTGGTATAAATGAGAGATACATAAGTTCCTGTCCGATTATATATATCAATCAAGACGGAGAACGTCAGAGAAAGATGCGAATTAAACAAGCAGACAAATGCATAATATATTACATATTAAATGTGACAATTTGTTCGATCTAATTAATTCAGATTCACTTCATGCAGTGGGGTAAGAGGCTTCCATAGCTATGCCACAGAGGCCTTCCTTTGCATCAACATCTCTTTGCATCCGTATGTACCCTTCTTCGCCCCATTGTGTGCCCCACGAGTTCTTCACCAGCCAATATTTAGTCCCATCGTCGCTAGTCCCGTACCCAACAGCAGTAACTCCATGGTCCAATTGCGTCCCACAGGCGCCGGTAAAGACACCGCTTGAATAGAATTGAAAGTCAGACCCCCCGGCATCAATGGCAACAGAAACCGGCTGGTGAGCAACAGCGTTGAGAAGGGCCTCTTCACTATTGGCAGGAACATCTTCAAAGCCGTTTATCTTGGCCGCATGGATGGCTTGTTTGTTAGTGTTGCAGGTTCCGTCAACACCCTTGTAAGGATAGTTAGCTTCTGATGCGAGGCCGTGATTATGTTGGATGAATGTGAAGGCGTTGTCCATCAAACCTCCTTCACAGCCTTGGTCCACGCCACTGGTGTCACAGTCAACCAACTCTTGCTCAGATAAAGAGATTAATTCACCAGTTGTTAGCTTGGTAATACCTTCCGTTGCTGCTACTGCTGAAAATGCCCAACAACAACCTATAGCGTTTGACAAATAATAATTATATATATATAGAGTTAGATCTAGATCATATTTGTCGATGGATCTAGCTAGTAGATAGCTAGTGTTTGCTAATTAATTAAAAAGAAATATTGATATATACTTACCGCATTGTCCTTGGTCCTTGACGGGTGTCACGGCTCCTTTCATTCTCCAGTCCATAGTAGATGGCACTGCGAATGAGACATTTTCATATTTGAAAGAAGTGGACTTTGTGGAACAAATATAGCCCTTGAATCTATTCCGTGAGGCTTTGAACTCTTCATTTGTGAGATCTGCAAATTGGTTAACACTCAGCTTGTAAGGTTTGTTTGGATCTCCATTAGAAGATTCAATAAGTGCCACATTTTCCTTGAATATCTTATAGCGTTTCTGCTTCTCGTTAGTGTCCTTATACTCACGTCCATAGCTTGTCATCCACTCCTCATGCCTCTCACGCATTGATGCATCTTGGAGGCTGCGAGCTGCAGCTAATGGAGAAGCCAAAGCTCCCAATGTGACGATCACAACAAAACAAAAGCAGTACTGGCTAGCGAACCCCATGGAACTTATACTAATTACTGCTTTAAGCTACGATTTGATAAAATTAATGAAGGAATGAATGAGTGGCACAGCAACTCCACAGCTGCTCCTAAGATCTTTATAGAGACAAGGAATTTGCATTCTAATCTTGGGCAATGTTAAAGAAAGCATTAATTTCCTCATCATCGTGCCTGATTAAATTTTCTGAATCGGACCCCCATAAAATAATACATTCAGTTTGATTACTCTTTTTGTATCTGGGGCTGTCACA
Source organism: Alnus glutinosa (assembly GCF_958979055.1). Lineage (NCBI taxonomy): Eukaryota > Viridiplantae > Streptophyta > Magnoliopsida > Fagales > Betulaceae > Alnus > Alnus glutinosa. The sequence continues at coordinate 13,085,762 of NC_084887.1, forward strand.
TCAAACCAAACCAAAATGGTCTCACCGTAACGTTTCACTCATCTACGTACGTAAAAAGTTGTCTTTTAGAAGATACAACGTACGTAGTGTAACGATGTGTGATTCTCCGAAAGCATCAATATCACAAAGTTGTTGATTAAAAGAAGCTTCAAAGCACAAGCTAATTAACATTAGCTCTTGCCTAAAAATAATTAGGCCTAGCAACAAAAAATAAAGAAAAATAAATCTTGGAATCTCTCAATCAATGTAAATTCTTCAATGTCTTTTATTGAGTAGCTTGACGTCGTTTGTATATATTTATATATATACTTAGCTCACAGATGGCGGCCGGCCGGCCTCCACATTCTCTCCAAAATCCTGAAGCCCTTCTCGAAACCCTTCAGTCTAATCTTATCGACCTCTTAATTAATTCATTCATTACTTGATTGGATTGTCGTGACTCTTTACACTTTGTATTCATTGGCTGCAATTTTCACGAGGGATGTGAATCTTTGAACCAAGCATTAGTCTGTTACGTTTTACGTTTGGAACTAATAGAGTTTTTTACATGCAATACAGAGACTAATTTTGAACTAATAGATTTCTTTTTTTTAATCTTGCCTGAGTTGTTTTATTGACCTATGACTTTGGAGGAAATATTTGCTCGTACTCATAGATAATTTTTAATCTGCAGGCTCCTTAGCACCTTAGTCCTTAGCAATCAAACAAGTAAATTAAAAACTCTGATACAGTCTTCTTTTTTTATGTATAAAATATAAATTGAAGGGGGCATTCCAAGAATTGAACTCGGAAGTCTGACTCTCAAGTCTGATACAATTAATTCATGAATCATACAAACCTAGCAGTCACACAAGTAATATATATTGTACTTCACTGCAGGATGCATCAAGAATTAGAACAAATTTTAAATCAATATCTAAGCAGAATTAAAAGTTCCAACAAAAAAAAAAACATAAACTTGGACCAACAAAAATTAAAAGTTTCAGCAAAAAAAATTAGAAACTTAGACCAACAAATTTAAAGTTCCAACAAAAAAGAACAAAAACTTAGTCCAATAAATTTAAAGTTTCAATAGAAAAGAACAAAAACTTAGTCGGTTAGTCCAACAAAAATTAAAAGTCCCAAAAAAAGAACAGAATTCGTAATTTAGTAGAATCAAAGAAAACAAAAAAAATCAATAGTCTCATCAACAGCTGAATGCTCTAAACCAGCAACAAAAAACAAGAAACCCCGCATGACAGCATCTTCAACTAATCATCTTCAAGCAAAATGCTAATGTTCTTCAAAGTTATTTTACAAAGGAAAAAAAAATTGATTTACAATCATAATTCAAATTTGATAAATAGAGTAAGTGAATATTTAAATAATAGAAAGCTTACCTAATTCAAATCTATAACTTTTAGCATCATCAATTATCTCTGAATCATAATCATTGCCACCGCTTATGGGTTTTGACCTTAACCAATTCTGTGAACATATCAAGTCTTCAACTGTTGTTGGAGCCAACGAACTCCGAAAAGGATCCAAAACACGTCCTCTAGTGCTAAAGACCAACTCTGAAGCAACCGTTGTAATGAGAATTGATAAAACATCTCGTGCTATTTGGGCAATTACTGGGAATTTGGTTGAGTTCACCTTCCACCAATTCAAAATATCAAAATTAACATTCATTTTCTCTACATCCTCCATCAAATACCGATCTAGTTCTGATTTGCTTTCTACATCACTTTTAGAAGCTCGGTACTTTTGGAACTTACTCATGAAGTAAAATGAATTGTCACTACTCTCATTTTCATCTATTGTGGATGACGAATCACTACCATTATGAACCCGAAAGGAACTCCCACCATTGTTGTCAGAGTGATCATATAATTTGTCCAAGTGGTACCTCAATTTTGTAATCATTCGAGTTGCTCAACACTGAGAACTTCTTTGAACCAATAATCTAATGAATCCAATTTGGTGCGTGGATCAAGAACAACCGCAACAAACAACATCAAGTTAACCCTATCATGATCTCCCCAATACTTGTTGTATTTCATCTTCATTTTCTCCGCCAAGACACTTAATACATAATCCACACTCTCACTAAAAGCCTGTAAATGTGCTTAGATGCCACAAATCTCTTGGAAGTACATATTAGATGTCACATACAAAGAACCTGAAAGTCGCATGGTCACATTATAAAAAAGTTGTAAAAACTTGAGAAAAACCTTAACATTTTCCCAATCCTCAAAAGTAGGAGGTCCCAAACCCCTTCTCCCTTACCCTCCCTCAAACAACGTAGAAACAAAGTATCCATCTTCTTCTTCCATTAGATGTAAAGCATTTTGACATTTTTCAGCGACTTCTAACATATTATATGTGGAGTTCCATCTAGTTGGAACATCAAGACACAACAAACCCTTTAAACTGAATTTTTTCTAATCTCCATACAAGCCTTAAATTTATCAAATCTTGAAGGTGAAGACTTCACATATTTCACCGCATTTCGAACCTTCACAATAGAGTCACTAACCTCTTTTAAACCATCAGTCACAATAAGATTTAGTATTTGTGCACAACACCTCATATACATAAACTCATTATCCAATATGGCGCCCACCTTATCTCTACTTCTCCTCTTCAAATACTCAATAGCAGTATCATTGGCACTAGCATTGTCAACAGTGATAGTAAAAATGCTACTAATACCCCACTCAAGCATACAAGACTCTATCTTTTTTCCAATAGTCTCTCCTTTGTGATTAGGAATTAAAGAGAAATTTATAATTTTTTTATGTAAATTTCAATCACTATCAATAAAGTGGCAAGTGACACAAATATAATTAAGGTTTTGAACTGAAGTCCACGTATCAGTGGTAAGACAAACCCAAACACCAGCTGTCAAGAACATTTCCCTAAGCTTTTCCTTCTCAGATATAAAGATCTTCATACAATCCTTCATCACAGTGTAACGGAAAGGAATTTTAAACCTAGACTCAACCGTCTTTCATGAAATCGTGAAACCCTTCACCCTCCACAAATTTAAAAGGCAACTCATCCACAATTACCATCTTAGCCAATGCCTCCCTTATTTTTTGAATATTATATTTCGCAATAACAAGATTGCCAACAGATCCTTCTCCCACTTGTCCTTCCTTCTTAGCATCAAAACTCAATGTTGACTGTGACTTATCTAATTTGTCAAACCTACCAGGATATTTCTTGCAACTATTTCTGATATTTGATAACATGAATGAAGTACCTAGCCTTCTGGTGTGAAAACTAAACAATTTGCTACAATAGTTGCATTTTGATTTAGGATCTTCGGGATCACCCCCCTCTACCTTGGTAAAATGTTCCCATACAATTGATTTTTGCACATCTGGTTTAGGTTTTGGTGGGAGAGCTTCAACTAAATTAGGATTTTGAGTACCAACATCACCAACACATTCAACATTCTTAGTATTAATGGGAGGCATAGTGCTATTTAAAAGACTAGGAGTAGGACTAGGTGAAGCCAAAGCACCACTATTTGCATTACCAGCCATAAATCTACAATTAGTTTTTTCAAAAAAGAAAATTCATCAACAATTTATAAAATATTGAACTTTCTATAAAAAAATAAAGATTCATAACAAATACATATACAATCCATATAATTCACATATAACCCAACCAACATATTACATATACAATTAAATTTAGGATTCGCATAATTCAAAAAGATTCAACATGTTAAAGATTCACATAAGGATTCATAACAAAAATTGATGCAAAAATACACACTTAAAATCAAAAAACCAAATCGAAAAGTTTTATTTATCCAAAGACTAAAAAGATAATGACTCTGTTTGTTAATGTATTATATCAAACCAATAACTCTAACATTACAATTTTGCAAACAAAGAACTCTTTCCCTAAGGACAAAAACATTTACATGCTTATGCGCAATAAAGTATTGAAGGTAATATGTCCATAATAACCATTAACCAAGTTTGCAAAGTACGAGGACAATGTGCGTTTAATTAGTCACAAAAATAAATCACAATCCTACTAACCCAATTCAGAATTTGAAAATCCCAATTGAATCAACTTCACTAGCAAATAAGAACAAGAAGAAAGAACCAAAATTACCAACAAACCCAACATCAAAATCAAAACTTTTCCAATAACCCTCCAAACCAAACCAAAATTTTCCCAAACTCATGCACATGACTGAAAACAGCAAGAACACATCAGTCCTCAAACTATACTGAAACAACACCTGCACCAACTAGTTTCTTCAATAATTATTTAACTTATATTTTTTAAACTTGATTAGTATAAAATCCTTTTAAACAGCACCAACTAGTATATTTTAAATAGCACCAACTAGTAGCAGAATCTTTCAAACTGAAAACGATATTTACCCAGGACTTTTCATTTGCATAAAATCCTTTGATAACCATGGTTTTCACACTCAAATAGTCTAGGTGATTGTGACGTCCCACATCGCCTGGGAATGAGGATGTGCTTATATGTATAAATGCACCCTATATGACACAACGCGTTTTAAAGCCGTGATGGTTATGAACTTATCAGAACTCCGCAGTTAAGCGTGCTTCTGCGAGAGCAATCTCAGGATGGGTGACCTCCTCGGAAGTCTGATTTGGGGAGCCAAAAGCGGACAATATTGTGTCATTGGGGGTGGGTCGTTACAAATGGTATCAGAGCCATTGCCCAGCCTGAGATGGTGGGAGCGTGCACAAGCCCAAGAGGGTTGCCGGCGGGCACTCGCTGGGATGCCAAGAATGGGGTGATCCCATGAGGGTCGCCAGCGAGGACGCTGGGTCTCAAGGGGGGGTGATTGTGACGTCCCACATCGCCTGGGAATGAGGATGTGCTTATATGTATAAATGCACCCTATATGACACAACGCGTTTTAAAGCCGTGATGGTTATGAACTTATCAGAACTCCGCAGTTAAGCGTGCTTCTGCGAGAGCAATCTCAGGATGGGTGACCTCCTCGGAAGTCTGATTTGGGGAGCCAAAAGCGGACAATATTGTGTCATTGGGGGTGGGTCGTTACAGTGATGAACCTATTGCTATTGAAGACAATTTGAACCTTAATTGAAACAAAATATACACAGGTTAAAATAAAAAACCACATCAAGATCAAATTCTATTACCCGTTGAGACTATGAAACTGAAAGACTGAGGTTGAATTGGGGCAAAATCAACTGAAAATATAAAAGAATTATTGTCAAAAATTAGAATCATCAACAATCCTCTAGCCTGCTTTAGTATTTCTCCAAATATACAACAAGCATCTAAATATCACAGACAACGATTAAATTTGTAAGTAGGAAAAAGTACACTTTACCCCCCTGATGTATCCACCTATTGGCAATTTGACGTCCAATGTTTAAAAATTGGTAGATGACCCCACTAATGTTATCAACGTGTGACAAGTGGGACCTTCCGTCCCCTTATCCGTCACTTTGGACGGAAATGAGACCACGTGCAACTCACGTGTTCGCTTAAACAAAAATCAAGACCATGTTGCCCCTCCTCCATTCAGAGAAATATTCCTTTGAATCCTCGCAAGACGACGGGAAGTTGCCGGATCTGGATCATTGCTTTCCAAACAACGACCCACTGCCCAACATCTGGATCATAACTGTAAATTATGAGATTACCATCGTCGTCAAGCGTCAATCTACGCCACCGGCTATCACCAAGATCTGCAATAACGAAAGAATCTCCATGGGCAGCCTAATAACTATCGGTGGAATAAAAAACTAGATCAAGTCCGTGGAGTTGGAGAAGCTATACTTACCTTATTTTCTCTAGCTGCTTTGCTTCCTCGTCAGAGAAAACCACAGATTCTACTGGTTATTCACGAACTCATAAGGGATGTCAATCCTAATGTGCTACTCTCTACTCTAGTCTTGCAACGCTACTTTGCAAGTGCTAATGTTACAGCGATGCTCTCAGTCATATTTCCTTGAAGCCAATTCTCTAGAGGACTATCAGCACATGGTTTTGGCTGAAACGCGAAGTTCATATTAAAGAAAACTCATATATATAAGTTCCTGGCCGGGCAGTCTATAAATGTTTTCCACGTCCTCTGTTTGACGTTCAAAAAACAAAGCATGATAACACCCGAAGCAGAGTTCAAAACAACCAAAAGCAAAGTATTAAATTGAGGATCTAGGAGTAAGGCTTCATGCATTTTCATCGTCAAAAGCACTTATAGCCCCTTCATATCGTTGCCAACAGCATGAAATCGTTGAAATTGACAAAAAAAACTAGAAAATATCACGTACTTATAGTCAAATAAAATCAGTTACCCACCAGCAGAATCTAGACATGTCTTGCTCATTTGGGATACGGACATGCTTTTAGCCTAACAATCCTAAATTTAAATGGACGTTATAACTCATCTCATGGCGATGGAGAAAATCTCATAACTTCCAAACATATTCATGAAATCAATGAAAATAATGTCGAGCATACCTGCATGTAAGCATCAACACCACATACACGATGATCTCTACCCAATGATCTTTTTGAAGATAATTCTGAAACAAAAAAAAAAAAAAAAAATGATCCATATATGAACCAATTCAATACTGGATAACCAAAAGATGCAGCAAAGAAAAGACCAACCAAGTAACTAACCATGCAGACTACGCTGGACCATGCACTACGTTGCGACCTTCATGCACTTCATTACACCACCCAAAAAAAAAAAAATGAGCCTCTGTTTCTTATTAGGGAACACCACGAAAACCACACTAGAAACCGCGCCAACAACAGGTGGCAGCACCCGGAGCTAGCAAAATCTTCTTGGTGGACTCAGACACCGGATAGAAGCACCCCACAGTATTTCAATCCAAAAGCACCAAAACGGCAAACACAGCCCAAAAAAGGCGTGGACAAAGTCCGCAAACCGGAGCTTATACGTTGGCAAGTCCACGTTCTTAGACTCCGGCGAAGGCCAAAGACCCTTTCTTGTTGCAACCCCGTAGTGTGTGATACCGTCATCTCCAACGTAGCTATTTGTGAAGGAAGAAAAGAAGCAAGACAAACCGTAGAAAGCAACAAGAATGGCGGTGAGGTACTTGTTGATGGTGTTGCAGTGGCCATTGTTTGTTCTGTTGGTTTGCAATTCATGTCCACAACATATCTTAGTTTCTCAGGGCTCGACATTTACTTGTGTCACACATTTTAGAAGGCACAAAGGTCTTCTTGGAGAAGTAATTAAGTCTGAACCAAGTTAATCTTTTTAAAAGTTTATGGGTATACCATTGAAATGACTAACTTAGAAAGCTGAGGAAAAAAGACACCTTGTTGTTAGAGTAGAACCAACAAGAAGTTTGCTTTATAGGTTGTTGATCGTTGGCTCTTGCCAGCTTGGTCAACAATGGTGTTGCAATGGTAAAAGAAGACAGTGCCAGTTGGGAGGAGGTTGATGAGGTTGCCAACTCCTGATAATGTTGTCTTTAATGGTTTTCTGGGAGCTTCCCTTGGACTTGGAGGAAGAGTTGGCTGCGCCAATCAAATCGATTGTGTTTGGTGAGATTCTTGCAAGTGGAAACTAACAATATATATATAGAGAGAGAGAGAGAGCCGAGATACACAGCGCAAGTTGCTTTTACGCTACTGGCCCTTCTGCTAGGACCATAATTGTTCAAGAGAAATCGCAGCGGTAGCAGTGCTAGTGCTTGCACCAGCATGCTTCCATAACAGAACTTTGAGAACACGCCGGTGACAATATTTCTGAAGGGCGATGTGTGATGTACTCAAGCGGTTCTTCAGTCGTGGACATGGGGCCCTCAACGTGTGTTACAAGTGCTCTGAAGAATTGCAAGGTCACAGTGGTTCTAAGTATATGAGAGAAAGAATAAAATATATGTGTTAAAAATGACTGGGGCGAAACTCACCGTTTTGAGTGAGGTGCAAAATAAGAAAATGGGACTTCACTTTCCATCACTTTTGCCAGACTAAGTGGACAGAAGGTCCAAATTGAGACAAGTGGTAAACGTCAGAGGGGTCATCTACCAATTTTTAAACATTGGGCGTCAAATTGTCAATAGGTGGATACATTAGGGGGGTAAAGTGTACTTTCCCCTTGTAAGTATCTAACTTGTATCAAAAACTTACAAATATTTTTTTGTTAATTATACATCAAAACTGAAAACAGGATCTAGAAGTTGAAGAGAGAGAGAGATTGAACTACCTATACAGTATACCAACGGCCAGCGGTGGAAGTTGAAGAGTGAAGATTTCTTCAGCACAGAGTCGATGCACAAATTGTGTGGAAGATGAGTGATGGCCGACGGTCACAGTTTTAAAGAGTGAAGAACGGGCACCCATTTGATTTCAAACCCTAAATCGTATAAGAAATCAAATTGTATTTTGGAATTGGAAAGAATCAGACACTCAGTGATTCACGCTTGATCTTCGGATGGATGGGATGCGCCGCTTTGAATCGTTTGATGAGGGTTTCTTCACTTTCTTGTTGTGAGATGTAAGCGGCTTAGGGTTTGTTTTGGGGGAAAACTGGAGATAGCAAAATATGAGGGTAAGAGTAAAGAGGGACATGGGGCGGGGCGGGTCTGCGGGTGGGCAAAATACTAATACCACAACCCGCCCCAAAAATGATGGTTTCATGATTTCAGGATCCACGAGTTTAAACGGATGCCTTATATCCGCACTTCGCGGGGCGGACCGGGTCGGTTTCATGGGTATGAGTGGGCTCTGCCCACCCTTAGTCTTTTCTGCTTGGTAAATTCACTCACTAGCTGATTCGTTTGGCAATGAAAAAGAATATTGATTCTATTCTACTTTTTTCAAAAACAAAATATATTTTATTCTACTTTTTCAAATTTTTTCAAATTTTATCTCACAAAATTAAACCTCGAAATTCGCTCAGTGAATTAGAATAGAATTCTGATTTCAAAAAATCTAACATCCAAACTCTTAATCTGACCATGAACCCATACATATGGAGGATGAAGATGTTGTTTTGCCCATAAGCATTGGCTGTTCCATATGCTTGGATAATTTATTTAAAAGAAGCTTCAAAGCACAAGTGGAGATGTGTAATCGGCCACATAAGCAACCGAACAAGCACTATACCTGTCGTCCCTACTTTTTTTGGAAAGGGGATAATTGCATCACTGGTCCCTGTGGTTGGCCTAAATTACAAATTACTCCCTACGGTATCAACATGAATTCAAAAATCCTTGTTGTTGGCTTAATTTACAAATCAATTCCAGTAGTCAAATTCTGTTAAAATTTTTGACAGATTCGGTTAAGCGCCACGTCAATACCAATAAGATGGCGACACATGTCCATATTAATATAAAATACAAATATATTTAAAAAATAAATAAAAAAAAACTTATTTAAAAAAAAGAAAAAAAAAAAAGAAAAAAAAAAGAAAGAAAGAAAGAAAGAAAGAAAGAAGCAAAGGAGTGGCTGCCGCTTTGGGGGTGGCCGCCCCCCCCCCCCCCCCCCCCCCCGGGACCAATGGGGGTGGCCGCGCGGCTACGCCCAATCCCTTAGGGGGTGGATCTGGGGGTGACTGTGCGCCACCCCCGGCCACCCCCATTGGCTAGGGGTGGCTGCCAACCGACAGCCACCCCTTTACTTTTTTTTCTTTTTAAAAATAATAATAATAATAATAATTTATTTTTTTAAAAAAAAATAAGTTTTATTTTTTTTATTTTTTAATATATATATATATATATATTTATTTATTTATTAAAATGGACACGTGTCACCATCTTATTTGTAGACGTGGCGCTTACGTAGCGTTTAACAGAATCTGTCAAAAAATTTAACGGAATTTGATTCCAATGATCGATTTGTAAATTAAGTCAACCACAAGGATCTCTGAATTCATATTGACACCCTAGGGAGTGATTTGTAATTTAGACCAACCACAAGGACCAATGGTGCAATTATCCCTTTGGAAAGTAATATTATATGCAAAATTTATATCTTCCTCTTATCTCCCGAAGGTAATGTAACTTTTAATATCATCACAAATCTAATAGTAATTTTAAAAGTCATGTCACTTTCAGATTATAAGAATGGGATAGGAGTGTTGTATATATATATATATGATTACTGTTTTTTGTATACACCAAATTCGAATACTTTGGGGGTACCTATGTTTTTTGGTTTTTTCTTTGTGTTGGCTTTGTCAAGTATTTTTGGTTTAGCTTGTGGTCAATAAAAGAATCCATCTACCACACACCATTGTCAAAGCTTGGATTTTGTAGATTCTTCAACCTTAAATGGGAAGTCCGAATATTGTTGGGCCTGAAAGTGAGAGAGGAATAAATACTGGATGAATCGGATCTAAATTCATACAACAATACTTGGGCCTTTCCATTTCAAAATATGGTTGAGTAGGACAAGCTTGTCAGGATGCCTTCGACCTAATAATTAGGCCTGTTTCGATATGCGGCAAAGACGGGTCTCCCACTCACACAAGTTCTTTTTTTTTTTTCTTTTTTTTTTAATTATTATTATTATTATTTATTTATTTATTTTAATTCTAAGCAAATAAGAAGTGGGTACAAGGACTCAAAACCCCAAAAAATAGGTGATTCCCAACAACAAACTTATGTTCTATTTATTTCGGCATAAAATGATTTCAGTGTTTGGTGAGGGTGAAAATAATAGTTAACCAGAAAATAATTTTTATTTGACCAAAATTGCTTAATAAATTTCAAAAAATGATTTACGTTTTTTAAAAGCATAATTCATTTTTCGAAGATAGCAGACACATTCGACTCTCTTTTAAACGACACAGTCGACCTTCACGTTCAAGTAATCGACCACCACCGAAATTTGGCCGGTGTCGAATTCCGACAACGTCCAATCATTGTCCCCGGAAATCCGACAACCGAAATCCGGCCACCTTCGTCGGAATCCGATTAACACAGATTCCAGCAACCAAACTGGTAGTATTCCGACCATCTAGCACCGACTGGATTCCGGCCTATTGGCCGGGATCTAGCCGTTTTGTCCCGGATTCCAACCGTTCTAGCGGGCTTTCAGCTAGAACAGTCAGCTTCCGGCCGTTCTGTTTCGAATTCCAGCCATTTCGAAATCCAGCCACTTTTCCTGAAATCCAGCCAACCCAGATTTCGACGAATCTGTCTGAATTTCGGCATTTATCTCGAATTCTAGCTATAGTAGCCGAAATCCTGTCAGTCTGTCTGTGACGGAATCTCATCACCAGTGATTTTATATTAATATTTATATATGTTCTGAATAAAAATTTATTTTTATAGGTTAATATGATTGAATGAAAATATAAAAAATATTTGTAATTTTTTGTACGCGCCAAACACCGAAAAACACTTTCGATGAAAAACATTTTCCTGAAAAATAATTTTCCTTACAACAAAAATCATTTCACGTTGAAACAAACGGAGCGTTAAACAAAAATTAATGCGCAAAAGATACAACCAAATAGTTAAAAAATGAGTGAAAGTGGTAACCGAAGCAAAGTCAAGAATAAGGAAAAGGACACGTACCTCGAAGAGCCCATCAACCCTTCTCAAGCCCCCACAAGCAAATGACAAGTGCTGGTTTATGAAAAATGTCTAACGAAGAGGAGAAACGATCTTCGGTATTCTGCAACAAGATCAAAACATAAAAAACATCATGAGGCAATAACCCACAAAATGCAACAACATAAACAAAAATACATAAATACAACATAAAAACCAACAACAGTAGCATCGGGGGAGGAGATCGGCGACTAAATGGTGTGTGTAAGCCGAGCTCCGGTGCAACCCTTACTCACATAAGTTATAACCAAACAAACAAGTTAGACAAGAGCCCTCATATAAGACTAGCCAAAATAGTCAAAATGTAATTTTGGGTAGTCTTGTAACAATTAATACTAAAAAAAGCTTTTTTCATCCGGCTAGCCGCTTTAGCAACAGATGTGACTAGTTGTTATAATGCTAAGAAAATTTGTTGAGCTCGGTGCTCAACAATATATAAGCTAAATTAATAATAATAATAATAATAAAATAAAAAATCAATCTAATTTAAGAGAACTGTTCTGTCCTCCAAAAAAAAAAAAATTAAAAAAATGCTCGTTGTGCTATAACCTTTACACCAACTTCCTTACAAACTCATGGATAATTTATATATTTATGGAAATGAATGACACATGAACTGTATATCATGTGTCGGTTCACATTTTAATAATAGCTAATGTAATAAGTATATATAATACGGATTATCACGTCGGCTTGTAAATATAGTAAATGTTATTTACATTGTCACGTGGCAATTCTTAATTTATTGATTAACGTTATAAGTATCACGCAAACTAATAGCAAAAACTGTAGCTGTCCTAACAGCAAAGAATACTGTTAAGGTTAATGCTTACTTTACATAAACTTTTGTAATATAATAGTATAATGAAACCCTAGAGTTAATTTAATCTTTCATTGCACATAGATTATAATTTATATGGATGTAGAGGATAAGTTATCCACGACAAGATGCTTAAGAATAGTCGATTGGTCAGGCCCTTGAAGATCTTACAGGATTGTAATTGGAAACATCGGGTCCCATTACTGTTTCTAATGAAATCCTGTAGCAATAAAATATAGGGTAAAAGATCAAGTTTTACGCGATAACTTGACGGACAAGTTTCATTCAAAAAAAAATATTTAATGGTTAATTGGATAGATAGATTACTTTAGGAAGATTGTTTACTTTTGTCCCAAAAGTTTCTTTAAATTTTGGGATAACCACCTAGCTATTTGGATCGGATCAGAATTGCAAGAGAAAGAATCTCTCAATGGAACTTACCTACTTAATTTGAGCATTTGTTTGGACAAATAAATTTCATCAAAAAAAAAAAAAATTAATTAATTAATTAATTAATTATCTGCAACCCGAACAAGCAATTATAAAGGATCTCGATGTGAATTTCTTTCCCTCCACTAAAATAATGGTGGTGATTTGAAATTGTTTTGCAGGATGATATATATTTTCTTGTAGATAAGAAGAATTTTCAATTTTGGTAGCAAAGTATTTACAAAGGCTTTTTAACACTTTCCGACTTGCTTTTTACAAAGGCTACCTAATCCATTATTTACATCTTATATTCCTTGTCTTTTTGACTTTGAAGTCTATCTTGAGTGAGTTTAAGTTGTTTGAATACCAACCTCTAGCTAGCTAGCTAGCCTCTAGGTCTCTAACCAAATGCCTAAACTTTTTTGATTAATTGCTAAAGGTAATTATAATAGCAAACAAGAGAATACTATAATCTCGAATATAATAATATTAAAATTAAAGTATAAGTTATTATATAAATCAACACCAATTGCACTTAATTTAAATGCATTTTAGCTTTCTCTAATAAAATTTATCAAATTTTATGCCTTCGAGCACAAATGCACAATAAAATAAATTATTTCTCTTTTAAAAAGATATGCTTAAGGTAAAACTTGAAGACATTAATCATTAGGCCATCTTTTCATCAAATATAAACCCATAAAAGTCGGTAATTTGGGGGTTGGATTTCCAATCAAAGAGTCACCAATGCCAGTGTTGTTGCCTCGGTTGAGTTAAATGTCAAACATTGTCTATTCACCTCATAATATATTATTATTCTTCTGGTCTGAAATCTGATTAAAACGCCATCATTATGTGCTAACTGAAAATTTCCACTTTGGGAATGCTGATTTTTTTTCTTTTTTTTGAATGGGGGAATGCTTTATTTACGTGCCTTTCTATCTCCATTTAAGTTTTTATCTTCTTAAATTGACGTAACTTTTAAAATTATTATTACTCTAAGATAATAATTTTGTATTTATATAGTAGTCTTTGTTGTATATAGCCTTCACTGTATACAACATTCTTTTGACATGGTAATTTTAAAAATTGGAATTGAACAAGTGGAGGATGGTGTATTCTCTTATATTTTAAAGTGTGGTATGAATTTAGTGTGGTTTAATTAAAAATAAGTTGAAGTCCTTTGATAGTTTATTTGAGTAATATTATTTATTAGATTCTTATACGATTAATATATAACTGGAATGACGTGACATTAAAAATTAAAAATTGATTATTTTTTTTAACAAAACCCTTGTTGATCTAAAAGCTGGTTTTCATAACATTTTCTCAGTTGTTTAATAGTCATATAATAGTCTACTAAATCGTATTTATTTTTTTTCATTAGAGAGATTATTAATAATGGAATTCTAATTAAAATCATTATTATTTGATGGGAAAAATAGTGAAAAGTAAAATTTTAATCGAGGGTTCTTAACATAGCTTGTAAATAAAAGTTTATGTATTTCATCAATATAAGCAAAATTGGCATAAGTTAGAAGAATTTCTTTTTGGATTTTGTCCTGCTTCAAATCAATAATGGGCTTCAACAATACCTGGATGTATGTCAAAGTTATTAAATTAGTATTTTTCGTTGCGTACTTTGAATTTTTTTATTTTTGCCTCAAAATTCAACATGACATACAAAATAAGTCTAACATATGTAATTAAAATATGCATGATGCATCTTAATTGGACAACAAAGTCGCGCCAGCATTCTGTAATTTGGAATTTTCTTTTCACCTGCACGGTTGCTAACATTATTGTCTTTTTTTTTATTATTTTTTTTTCTAATTGAGTAAGAAAATAGTTACATGGGAAGATCGTTTCCATTATTGATCTGAAAATGAAGGATGAGTGAACGATCCTATAATTGAAAAATGAGTGAGCTTTCTAACAATAGACTCAAAACAAATTATAACAGTGCTGAAATGATTACAAAGAGTAAAAAATTGGTCAGACAAATAACCTGATCCTCTCAATGGGCCGCACAAGACGGTTACATAAGCTAAAGGGGCATAGATTAAAGCGAATCCATCTGAACCGCCACTTGAAAACAACGACAACCACCTAATGGAGGCTGAAGAGGTAAAAGCATTATTAGAGTCAAAATCCAGAACTGAAGAAGAGAGGCACTAACACAAACTCAGTTAGAAAAGTCTCCCGTAAAAGATAAAGCCACATATATGATCTTGGAGACAATAACCTACACAACACAGAAGTAGAAAAACACAAACATAGCTGCAAAAATACATAACAAATACACTAAAAATAAAAAATAAAAAACCCAATAATAGCAGTTGCAGCATCAGGCGGAGTGGAGGAAGACTTCATGAGGGGTGGCGCATGAGATCCACGCACCGGCGCTTGGAGGTCGGAAGGAGAAAAACTAGCGGCTGCAGGGAGCTAGAGCGCCGATGGAGATGGTGGAATGTCTCGTTGGAGGCTGAGACCATCGGAGGAACGTAGATCTAACTTTTAAAAAACCAGATCTAAGAACTTGGACAAAAACAATTTCCAACGTAGAAGAGAATACAGGCGGCGCAGTGATGGATCATTGATACTTTTTTTTTTTTGACATGTTCACACAAGAGGGGGAAGGAGGGATTCAAACTAGTGACGTTCGCTTCATGAGGCGTGGTCTCCAACCGATTGAGCTACCCCTTGGAGACATAAAATCCTTGATACTGAGCTTGCAATTTTAGGCGATATAAGTTATACTAGACGATGGATAGAACTTCATCAAGATGTGAAAAGTGCTAGAGAAACCTCTAAGCAAACTACAAATAAAGAAAAAGGCTTCATAAGGGTAAAAGTATGAGGAAATGAGGGATGAGATGAAACCCTTCCCTCCTCCCTGTGACGGCTACAAAGAGAAGAAACTAGCGAAAAAAAATCGCATGAGAGAGAACAGAAGATTTGCTTTTTAACCTAACGGCAAATAAGGATGATTCATTCATAAAGAATGATTATTGTGATTGGAATGTATTTGCAACAACTTAAAGCAATTAATATGATATCTTCTAACCTATTATCCATCTTATCTTAATTGTGGAGAAAGCCTTGAAGTCATAGCCAACTTTTCGAAGTGCCTAGAAACGATTATGTACTATGGAAGGAGCTGGTATCTAGAGGACTCTTAGTTGGAAAGTCTCCGTTACAAGTATAGGTGTATGTGCGAGTAGATATTAATTATTCATTTCTGCTATTTTTACTTTCAGCTATCTACATATATCTATTATCCATATGTGCGGATGCAGATGCTAATGCGGTAGTAAAAACTACTATCCATATATGCAGATAGTGGTTTTGGGTTTATCCATATAACCGCATCCACGTGCCATTAACATATAATACAAAAAGCACACTCCAAACAACATTAATAATAATAAAAATAAAAATTATAATGTTTTTGGACGTGCAACACATTTTCTTTACCCCAAGCAAATTAGTGTAATACTATACTTTATATAAAATTTAAGAAGAAAAAAAATACAAAATAAAACATTCGACAATTTGGCGGTAGGGCAACGTGGTTTGTTCTCTTGGCAACTTGGACGCACGATTACCAAGCCTACCACACGAAACCAATGAGACGTGGGATAAAACATCAAATAATAATATATATATATTTGATTCACTCGTGCTTATTAAAAAAAAAAAATTATAAAAAATGTGAATATTCAATGACATCAAATTAACTAGTTGATTCACTCTTATTCTTATATTAACTTATAAAAATGTGCTTATTAAAAAAAAAATTATAAAAAATGTGAATATTCAATGACATCAAATTAACTAGTTGATTCACTCTTATTCTTATATTAACTTATAAAAATGTGCTTATTAAAAAAAAAAAAATTATAAAAAATGTGAATATTCAATGACATCAAATTAACTAGTCTCACTCAAATAAATGCTTATATATAAATAAAGAGAAATCACTATTTTTACATTTTTTTTTTTTGTAATATTAATGAGCATAATTTCAAGGAGATCAAATAGGTCTCACTTTAAACACTTTATCTCAACTGACCTTAAATCATAACATATAATTTTATCCTAATTTTGAATCTTATCTTAAGTTAGATTTTATGGTCCATATTTTCTTTTTCTTTTTCTTTTTTGTATTTAACCATTTACATGGTGTTACGTCATTTGAAAAATTTTAAATGACTTGATAATATATTGAGATATGTTATTTGTATACATATTATACACACAATGCTTTTTGACGTTTTAAAAAAAATAAAATAAAATAAAAAGTCACCCAAAAGGTATTGTGTGTATAATTTATGTACAATATGTGTCAAAATAACGTATCCCATGTGACAATATATACATCGAGTAATGTTTGCTGCATAACATTTATACAACAAAATTAATATGTCCAACGTTTTTGTTTTTGTTTTTCTTTTTTTTTTTAAAAAAAAGAAGTGAAAATGCTGGACACATCAATTTTGTTGTACAAAGTGTTTACAAATGTTGTGTAGCAAACATTATTCTACATACATCATTATATATGTAAAAGAGATATGTTAACTGTACAGCAATTTTGCACAACAATGCTGATGTGTCCAACATTTTATTTTTTAAAAAAATATTAAACACATCAGCATTGTTGTGCAATCATTATGTAAAAGTTGTGCAAATAAATATATCTCTATGTAAAATTTAATTTAGACTATAAAATAGATCTTATTCATTTTATTTAAGTTAAGAGATTATTTTTCCCATAAAACCTTTTTTCGACCTTGAAACACCAAAAAAAAAAAAAAAAAAAAATGTAATGTTTATAATGGAAGAAATAGATTAGTAATTAACTCTTATTTATTCGCAAATAAAAATATGGATAATTGCACCGTTGGTCCCTGTGGTATGCTATAATTATTTTTCACTTACTATGGTTTAAAAAGTGCATGGGAGGTCCTTGTGGTATGCAATAATTACAAATCGATCCCTGGCGTCAAATTCTGTTAAAATTTTTAACAGATTCCGTCAAATACCACGTCAGCGCCACATGTCGCTGACATGCACATCTTAATAAAATAATATAAATTTATTAAAAAAAAAATAAATAAACTTATTTTTTAAAACAAACAAAAAAAGAAAAAATGGGGCAAGGGGGTGGCCGCGTGCCACCCCTTTGCCCCTTGCCCCATTTTTTCTTTTTTCTTTTTTAAAAAAATAATAATAATAAGTATATTTATTTATTTATTAATAAATTTATATTATTTTATTAAGATGTGCATGTCAGCGCCACGTGTCGCCAACAAGATGGCGACACATGGCGTTGATGTGGTATTTGAAGGAATTTGTTGAAAATTTTAACAGAATTTGACGTCACTCGTTAGGGATCGATTTGTAATTATTGCATACCACAAGGACTTCTCATGCACTTTTTAAACCATAGGGATTAAAAAATAATTATGGTATACCACAAGGACCAACGGTGCAATTATCCCATAAAAATATAATAATATCCATATAGAAATAAAAGGAGGAGGACTTAGTTGAGGCTGGGGGAGCCGAGCCGATGGTGTGGGTCTGAGCGTGGCAATTACCGATCATGTCAACGTCTGTGACAAGGCGGATCGGCTCGGCTCCAAATAACTGTGGCTGACGAGAATGGTACCTTAAATAGTGATGGGAAATTGGAATATCCGACGGCGTTAATTGTTTTGGCGCCTCATGTGCTTAGCTGGAAGCGGCCTGGGAGGGCATAGGGTTCCTTGGATGGCCCAGCTGGCATGGCACTCTGCACATGGCCACCTCCTGCTGTCTCCAGTTCACACCCGTGTTCCTCAATTTTTTACCCCTTCACTTTTCTCATTTGACGTTTATGCCCTTATCCATTATCCTTGGAACTTTTCTCAAATTACACTACGTGGTCGTGGTTGGTTGGTTTATTTTTTCTGATTTATTGAAACTTAATTTGGAGAGTTTGCAAGCCAGTAATATTAGAAATTATTTTTTTAAATTTGTGATTCTTAAAATTATTATAAGATTTGGAATGAATTACTATTGAATTTTGATTCAACAGTAATTTTAAAAACCACATCAACTTTAAGATGATAAAAGAAAATAAAAAGATAGTCTTTAGTGGGCATTTTTTACCCGCATCAACTTGAAGATTTTTTACCCCTTCACCTTTTATTAGAGGTGAGCATGGGCCGGGGGGGGGGGGGGGGGGGGGGGGTTCCCCCTTTTCGGCCCGGCTCCGCACCCCTTCAAGTTCCTTAAAGTGGATCCGTAAACTGCACAGAAATTGAAGAATCTGTGCGGTGTGGGGTGATACGGGGCAGGGATGTGCGAGTTGTGTGGGGCGCCGGGGGGGGGGGGGGGGGGGGGGGTGTTCTCAGAAACAAACAAGCAACCAAACAAAACATAGTGAAATTTAAGCAACAGAGAAACACCAACCTACAGTCCGGCAAGGAACGGAGGACGCAATCGCAATCGACCAGTCGGAATGGTGATGCCACTCCTGTCACTCTCCATGGTCGCCATTCCGCAAACCCTAGAAGAACTGAAGAGCCAGAAGAAGTAGAGGAGCAAGTGAGAAAGACCAAGAGCCGGTGTCTGTAGAGAGATGGACGAAGAAGATGAGGAAAATGAAAGAAGATTTTAAAGAGAGACCGAGAGCTAGCCTAAACGCACCGTATGCGTGGCCCGTGGGAGTTGTTCTCAATTTGTTCTTTACTTGTTTATTTTCACCCTTTCCTAAACGCACCATATCAGTATGCAGCCTGATAATGTTCATTAAACGACCAAACACACCGTTTGAAGTGGGTGAGTTGTTAACAACTGTAGCATGCTTGTAAAACACTTTGAAATGTATTTTTTTCTCTCTTTTTTTGAGAAAATGTATCTCAACCTTTAGATTACCCACGTGGCTTTGTCTCTTTCTTTTCCTTTCAAAGTTTCAGGTTTCAGTGTGTTTCACTTTCATCGTTTCAAACTTTCAATTTTAGGTTTCATCTTCTTTTGATCTTTTCGCAAATCTCAGCCGTTGTCCAGGCCCGTCCTCCTCCAGTCCTCAAAGCCAAAGAATCCAAAGCTAGTATTACTAATGAAGATGAAGAAAGTGTGACTCGTGAGGGATAGCCGGAGTCGCTGGAGTCGCCAAACAGGGGGTTTAGGATTTTTTATTTTTAGGTGTTTTAGGTTTATATGGTGCGGTGCGGGGATCCGGTGTTTAAAAAATTCTAAACCCGTGCCCCGCCCCTCCCCGCACGGTTTGGCAAAAATCCAACCCGTGCCCACAAATATCAATGTGAAAACTGGTAAGGACGGTGAGGGGCGGTGCGGAAATATGCAATTTTTCCTTGGTTCTACTTTTTACCTATGAAATCAAAATTACAAATGCACCTTTAAATAAGATGAAGCGGCAGAATCTTTCGTTGCTGAGCTTCTATCGTGATCTGTCATTGCCTTCATTAAATGAGATGATTTGCTAGGGTAACATGATTAGTGGAAAATGGAAATGGTCATAATAAACTGTTGGTACAATTTTCGGTATGGTGTGAATCTGTACGCTCTTCTAATGTTCTTCGCGCTTCTCAATAATTCTGCAAAACAACAAAAACTAGGGACCCTTCTGGGGATCCCGCTCCGATACCTAAGTTAGCTTCTGTGAGAAAATAATGTTCTATGCGTGAAATTGAGTCTTAATTTATACCTAGGGTATAGGCTTATTTATAGGCAAAAAGGTGGAGTCAAACCTGGATTAGGACTCCTACTCCTTGTTGATCTAGAACTGCTGTCAGAGTTCTAATTGGACTTTAATCCTTTATTAGACTTCTAATTGGATATCTTTTTAGACTTCTGATCTGATAATTCTTCTTATTTGATTGGACCATAAGTCTTATCCCAATTCTCTGATTTATCTGAAGTAGTTGTTAAATGTTTATTTCCTCCTTGGATCGGGTTGAGTGGAATTTATCCCCAACAGTTAAGGGTCCCTAGTTTTTGTTGTTTTGCAGAATTATTGAGAAGCGCGAAGAATATTAGAAGAGCGTGCAGATTCACACCATACCGGAAACTGTACCAACATAAACCATGCATGTTAAGTTAGATGCGGATGATCCTACTTTTATAGGGGAACTCCATCTAACTCCTAACACTGTTAGAGCAGTTTTTATGGTGCTTTATAGGAAGTACTTGCAAAAAAGAAAGGAAAGTAGCAAGAGAGGTTGCCGGGGTGTGAGCGGGTAAGTCAATATATATGTTTCTAAGAAAATTGATCGAAAAAAAAAATAGAACATAATTTCTTTGGTGTAGATCAAAAAGTCTTATTTGAGGGATGATATAAAAGCACCCCTTGTACATCAATTTGCTAATCAGCACTAATAATTGGACGACATGTGTTACTTTTAATAAAAAAACATTTGACAGATTTTTTTAGGTACCACATCAGCACTAATAATTAGACGACATGTGTTACTTTTAATAAAAAAAATCCAAATATATAATTTTTCTTTTAAAAAAAAAAAGAAGAAGAAGAAGAAATGAAAAGGGTGACTGCCAATTTTATTAAAAATAGAGGTGGCTGCCGGTTACCCCTTTCATTTTTTCAATTTTTTTTTTTTTTTTTTTTTTAGTTTTATATATTTATAGTTTTTTATTAAGAATGACACGTGTTGTTCAATTGTTGGTGTTAACGTAGCACCTAACGACATCTGTCAAATATTTTAATTGAATTTGACTCTAAGGACTATCCCAATGGCCTTTGAATTTATTTTGACACCGATTTGTAAATTTGGATAAACACAGACTAATTTTACATTTTTCCATTTGAAATAAGCAATGCTACACAACCCATCCCACTCTTATTTCGTTGAGTTGATGTGGCAGTACATATCAGCCCTTAATCATTCAAAAGTTCATAGGTGGACACTGCCATATCAATCTTTTTTTTTTTTTTTTGAATAATGAAATAACCTTCATTATAATTTGAGACCCAAATGGCGAAAAACTGTAATTAATGGTACAAATACTCTTAAAAACAAAGTACATGACTAATACCTGACTTGGAGGGTAGCTGCCTTAGCAGAAGGACACAGAAAAATACTTCTCTTTTACAATAACTTCTACTATGAGAAGATAAAAGAGTAAGATCTAATCTAAAAGCTAGATTTAAAGTCTACCATGGCATGCTGCAGAGATTCAACAACAGAACACAATCTAAACAAGTCAAAAAAACATAAATTAAATAACATTGGCCAGCATAGAGCGTAGGGAGTCGCTGGTAGATCTATATAAGGCTCATTCGAAACCAAAAAAACCTGTTCTGAAATAAGTTTATCCGCGTACTATAATAAAACCCCACCAAAACCTACTCAATAATAAGTCTATTCCCATGCTAGAATAGAAGCAATCCAATTGTGCACCCAAACATCAATCTTCTTCTTCATCAAAACGTTGTTGATGCCCTAGAAAAGAAATACTCCAGATTGTGCAACTCATCATTATTTCCTCCTCAAACGTTGTCGACGACTCCTGAAACAGCACAGAAAGTGCAGAACCGAGAGAGAAAACCCCTCTACATCCTCCACGCTCCCCGCACTAGTCCAAGCCTATCTAGAAATAGAAAACCGATATTTGCTCCTAACTTTAAACATCTCAACCGTAGAGCGAAACCTACGAACTCTAAATCCTCAAAAGGATTAGAAGAAAACACATTCACCTCTTAGGTTTGTAGAGAGCCACCTAGAGGGAATAAATCTAATAGCCCACGGCTCAATACCGGACTGAAAACAAAACAATAAACAGAAAGCAAGTAAACAAAACGAAAAAAAATCAAATAATAGAGTCAGGGGTAGCGCCCCCTCCCCCTCAACCAAGATCTGACACTGCCGAATTAATCTATCGAAAGAAATGTGAAAGGAGAGTGTAGTCTTTAGTATTTCACATTTGAAATTAATATAAAAAACTATATAATGATGTTTAAATTTGCTGGAAAGTTTATATCAAAAAGCTAGTGACAACATAAAATGCTCATGAAAGTCTTACTTTAAAAAAAAAAAAAAATCTTTGTGCAGTGGTAAAATAGCATGTGCATGATGAATTAATTTGATGCAGTCAAAATTTTCTACCTAAAAGAAAAGCTGGCGATAAATATTAATTAATTGGTGATAAATTTTCTCTTAAAAAATATAAATGTGAAGTGATTATACATAAATTTCTAATTTCTAATTTCTAATCACTCGTTGAATCTACTGCTGTGATTGTCTTGTTAATCGACGACATATATCAATTACTCTGGATTCCCATGAAACGAGGTAGGCGAATAGGGTCATAATTGACCTCCTATCCGAGGACCACTTTTAGAAGCTAGTTGCATAATATATATATATATATATATATATATATATAAAAGGAATATGCACTATTTTTTTTTTTCCTTTTAATTGAATAGAAAAAAAAAGTTACAATAAATGATCTTTTCCACTATAATGCTTTCAAATATAATATGAGAAGCGACTCATTTAGTTAAAGTATGTACATGATATTTGCACAATGAGATATTTTCAAATCATTCCAACTTTGAAAGCAATATAAACTTAAATTAATATCTGAAACTAAATTAAAAAAGTTTCATAAGGACAAAAGTTCAGGAGAATTAATCTCTAGAATAACTAAAAAGAGCATCTCCCTTAAGAACAAAATGGTCAATATCAGAAGACAAAGTTAGGCAAGAAACCAGAAGGAAAATGAAAATTCACTTAACCCCTCCCTTAACTTCTATCACGTTTGTAATTACTTTCTTAAATTTTAAAAACTCTCAATTTAATGTATTCATTTTTAAATTTTTCAATTTTATCTATTTGTTAGGATTTGTAAGTTAAATCTTAACGGAGGGATGCCAAAATTTTTAAAATACCTTTTTGTTTTTAGGGAAAAAAAAAAGAAAAAAAAATTGTAAAGATTTAAACGTTGGTCAGGATTTAATGAAATTTGTAAAAATAACAACGCCTCGATTTTTTTTTTTTTTTTTTTAAATAAGGTTATTTTTAGGAAAAATTTTAACGAAACGAAATAAAATAAAAAATAAAAAATAAAAAATTAAAAGATTGATACACGTCTCAACCCAAGGAAAGAAACAATATATAGTTAGTTGTCATACCAAAATGAAAATAGCATGTGGTTGACCATAATAGTATTTCAAATAACTCCAAAAATCACTCATTTGGTCAAGCAAGGGTAGTATGGTAACTTGGAAGAGGGTCTTTCACGTCATCCAACTTATTACCTTCCGTAACAACAGAAATCCCGGAAGTACGGAATCTAATGCATGGAAAAATGAGAAGGGAAAGAGGTTAATATTGAGTAAGTACACGTAAGCACGTCATTAACACTCTAATGACAAGGGCAGGTTCCAGCACCGGCCCCAGGCCAGCTCAGCTTCAAATTATGCATCCTTCTATAACAAATAAAATTAAATGCCTCCCATTAGAGCCTTGTTGGGGACAATAACTATATATGATTGCCACAATTCCGCAAAAACACTTGTACAAAATTATTATTATTATTATTATTTTACTTTTTCTTTTCCCAAATTCTAGTCAAGGTCTCATTTTTATTTGCTTACAATGTATGACTTTTAAATTCCAAATTAAAATTATTATATTTGTAATATGTAGAGATTTTCAGGATGATTTAGGAGTTTTATTTAAAACATGTGTATTATTCCCTATAAGTTGTTTTTTTTTTTTTTTTTAAATGATGTGATGTTTAAAGATGTGAACTCCATAAATAATAGGGCATTGTCTAAATTCAATAGATTTTTTTTTGATAGAGTCTAGATCTTCTAAGATTTACATGCTTCTGTTCAAATATAGCCTTTTAATTATCTCCTAAAAAAAGTGTATTTATATTAACACACAAAAAAAAAGAGGCCTGCTATATTTAATCATGGGATGTGTTTGCACAAAGTTCAAGCATGTTATGTTTTTTCTCATGAGTTTACCTGATGAAAAATAGAAATTATCACAAAAACATGTCAGCTTTGAGTGGTGTTTATATTCCTAATTCTTATTTTTGTATTAAAAACAAGCAAAAAAAAAAAAAAAAAAAAAATCAACTACAAGAGTAAGTAGCAAAAATTGAACACAATATATTGTACAAATAGGCTCATCAATTTGGAGAGTGGCTAAGAACAAGTGAACTTGATGAAAACACAAGTACAAATATTCACAGGAAACAAATATTTGAGACCCTTGCATCTCGATCTCCTGAAAAACTCTGAAATCCCTGTACTTTCTTTCCACATTTATTGGTAGTGCTTCACCACCTCTTTATGAGTGACTCCTAGGAAGGAGGTATGACCTCCATTACCCTGGCCGCCGTCCGTTGTACCGTCATCCTTCAACCTCCTCGCCTTTTGCTGTCTACAACCACTTAAAATCTGCTGTGTTGCCTAGCCTTTGCCACCGCTCCGCCTCTCCCCATTTTTGCTTGAATTTTAGATTGGGTTTTTTCAAAACCCGGTTTACTCTCTTCAATCGATCCCGTTGCCACTCGTGCCTGTCTACCTTCTTCTTCGGCTCCCCAACTTTCGGTCACCACCAGTTGCTCTCTGTGCCGCCTCTCACACGCCAACACGTGATTCACACTCGCTGGTGCGTGAAACTCACGCGCCTTTCAGTTACGGGGGTGGCTGGACCACCCTCAAGGGCCTGGGGGTGGTTTCGACCACCCCATACGACTGATCTGGGAGTGGCTCGGCCTTTGGGGGTGGGTCGGCCACCCCCGAAAACCCTAACATTTTTTTTTTATTTTTTTTTTTTGTTTTTTGGCCATTTGGGGTGGCCGGACTTCCATTCGCCTCTTCTCCTCTGTTGGTCTTGGTGTTTTGTGAAGTGGTGGTTTTTTTGTTGTTTTTATTTTGTCCTTCTATATTTTTCTGTTGTGTTTTTCTGTTCCTTTCCTTTTCTGTGGATTTTTGTCTTCCTGTTCCGATGCGGTTTGAACTAGTGGATGAGACTTTTGTTGTTGGTGTGTGTCCTTCAATGGCTCTTATTCGATTCTCTTCGGTACCTTTCCTGTAATAATCACTTAACAGTGGTTGCTACTTTCACCGCGTATAATTCTTTACCAAGTTTTTTTGCCATTTGTTACCGTCTTGTGCGGCCTTTGGATCATGAATGATACTATTACCTGTTGTTTTTTTTGTTTTTGTACTGTATTTTTTGTTTGGACTTTGTTATTGGGGTGCCTACTACCCCTTTATAGTTGTTTGATCTCTTGTAACCCACTTTCCTTTGCCCTCGCTTGATTTAGGAAAAAAAAAAGAAAAAGAATGCAAATATTCACGGTTTTTTACTCCGCCGTACTGAAAATTATGGGATTGTAGTAGACTCTGAAAAACAAAGCTAAAATTTGTTAAGAGAGAGGGAGTGAATGCTCTGCCGTCCAGAACCAAAAAAATAAATAAAAAAGAAAAAGAAAAAAGAAAAAAATAAAGAAAAGAAAAGAAAAGAAAGGAGGTAGCCGTAGAGACGAGGACAGGAGAGAGAGACTCTCAGAGAAAGAATCAAAGAAAGAGAGAGAGAGAGACCGAAGAGGTGGTTCTGGGCCTTCTGGCTCGTTAAGAGAGAACGAGAAGAGAGAACATTTTCACAGAGAGAGAGAGAGGGAGAAATCAAAATCAAATCCAAATCCAAATCCAAATCCCCATTATCATCTCGCTCTGACTTTTCTGTCTCTCTCTCTCTCTCAAAAGCACTTTCTATCACTCATCACATTCATTCTTTGCTTCATCCTCTTATATCACGAGATCCCCATCGCCCTCTCTCTCTTTCTCTATGTCTTCCTCACACTCCCTCTGCTATTACTTCTCTTCTTTGTACTCTTAGACACTAAACCTTGCGAAAAGAACATACTTTGTAGACCCACAAGCAAGCCTATCCCAGTCTTCGCAAACAACCTTTGCAGCTTGTACGTGATGTCACGTTCTGCAAAACCTATAGAAGAAATGGGCCTCGATTCTTTTACAACGCAGTTCCGGGACTCTCTTGGTTGCGACCAGAACAAGCCTGATTTCAGAGAACTCGATCTGGGCTCACCCGTCTCTCCCTTGACGACTCGGGGCTCAGTAGTTAATGGTGCTGGTGGTGCAGCCACTTCAAGCTGCAGCTCGAGCTCGTCTGGCTCGTTCTCGGGCAAGAATACCAATACCCAGTTGGCTAAAAGATCGGAAAGTAAGCCAAACAACCACTCCGGAGAGCTCTCGGGGTTGTCCGAAACCAGCCCAATTGCCCCCGATTGCCTCCGATCCATTAAAACAACGCCTGATTCGAAACCGGGTCACCGGAGATCGGTCTCGGCCGGACCCCCATTGATCTACTCAGGTAGAAGCAATGGCTGTGGCAATGGAGCAACTTCAGCTTCCTCGAATTCGACCACAAATGTGTTACCCAGTGGCAACATTTTCCCCCCTGGGAAGATCTTAAAGGCTGCTACGGCTCCTAGAAATGCAGCTAGGCCTGATGTTTTGGGTTCTGGGACTGGTAACTATGGCCACGGTAGCATAATGCGTGGTGCTGCTAATGTAACTGGGAATATACAGTTTGCAGGAGAAGCAGTAATGGTTAAGCGTGCAATGACAAGTACTGATCCTGAGGAGGTCAAAAAGGTGGGGAATGAGTTGTATAGGAGAGGGCATTTTGTGGAGGCCTTATCGTTGTATGATCGGGCTGTTTCGTTGTCGCCGGAAAATGTGGCGTACCGGAGTAATCGGGCAGCGGCGTTGACGGCGCTGGGGAGATTGGGCGAGGCGGTGGGGGAGTGTGAGGAGGCTGTGAGGTTGGAGCCTGATTATGGGAGGGCGCACCAGAGGCTGGCATCTCTTTATCTCCGGTGAGTGTTGAAAACTAGAACTGGAGGTTTGTGGGTTTTAGCCTTTGTTGTTTTTTGTTACTATGTTTGGTTGCTTGGGAAAAAAAAAAGTTTCTTTTTCTGGTTCGGGACTTTTTGCTTGGATTAATGTGATTGGTCTTTGTTGTTTTGATCTGCATTTTTGTGTTTCTTATTGGTTCTGGTGCATAATGCATCTTGGATCTATTTTCTGTGGGTCTTCTCGTTGTGTGATTGGTTTTTGCTAACTTTTGTACCCTTTTGCATTGGTTAACTGGAGTCCTACCTCTGAAATTCCTTTCTTGTTTTGTTCTATTCCATTTTATGGTACCCAATTAGAATGGCGGATTGCTATTTGAGTGGTTGTTGAAGTTGCTATCATTTATGAGGGTCCTTTGTTCAATTTTGGAATTAGTTATGATTAATATGGGTTTCTAATTTTCCTCTATCTTCTCATCCTTAGTAAATTTACATTTGTTGAGTTATTGAGCGTCTGCCTTTACACATTTGTTGAGTAATGCGAAGTTTGTTGTTATTGGCTGAAAGACTAATTAAGATTCATGGGTAGAGATTCCTGGATCAAATAACTTATTAATCTGGATTGTCTATAGTTTTGGGCAAGTCGAATATGCCCAGCGCCACCTTTGTTTCCATGGGCAAAAGCCCGATCAATCAGAGTTGCAGAAGCTAAAATCATTGGAGAAGCATCTGACCCATTGTGCAGATGCCCGAAATATTGGTGATTGGAAGAGTGCAGTTAGCGAATCGGATGCGGCCATGGCAATTGGGGCAGACTCCTCTCCTCAGGTAGAATCCCTAGCCACAGATCTCTCCTTTTTTTATTTTTTATTTTTTATTAATTGATGTGGAGCAAAGTATCAAACTGGTAACTTATTAGTATGGCTTTTACAGCTTGTTGCTTGCAAAGCGGAAGGCCTTTTGAAGCTCCATCAGCTTGACGAAGCAGAGTCTATCCTTGCTACCATTCCTAAGCTGGATAATTATCCTCCTTTCTGCTCACAAACCAAGTTCTTTGGTATGCTTGCTGAAGCTTACCTGCTCTATGTCCAAGCCCAGGTAGAGATGGCATTGGGAAGGTATGCTATGAAGTATAAAATTCAAATGCAGAGTAGTTATGGCTTTTGGGGTGAGTGAGAAAAGTCAGTAGATTCCTTGCAGGTTTGAGAATGCAGTTGTGGCAGCAGAGAAGGCAGGCCTGATTGATTATAGTAATGTTGAAGTTGCAAGGGTGTTAACTAATGTGAAAATGGTTGCAAGAGCTCGTTCCCGGGGTAAAGATCTTTTTAGCTCTGGAAGATTTTCTGAAGCCTGCTCAGCTTATGGAGAAGGCCTCAAATATGATAGTTCAAATTCTGTTCTCTATTGTAATAGAGCAGTTTGTTGGTCTAAGCTTGGGCTATGGGAACAATCTGTTGAGGACTGCAACCAAGCCCTCAAAATCCAACCGAATTACACCAAGGCCCTTCTAAGGAGGGCTGTCTCAAATGCAAAGGTGAGTGTTGTCTTAGCTCTTTGATTTTTCAGTTTGTTTGTTTATACTTAAATAGTCAGCATCGTATCTTTATCTTGTGGGATGTTATAGCTTGAACGGTGGGCAGAAGCTGTGAGAGATTACGAGGTCTTGAGGAAGGAACTTCCTGGAGACAGTGAGGTTGCTGAATCTCTACAGCGTGCACAAATTGCATTGAAGAAATCGTGTGGGGAGGAAGTTCATAGTGTGGACTTTGGTGGTGAAGTAGAAGAAGTTTCAAGTCTAAATAAGTTTAAAGCTGCAATATCATCTCCTGGTGAGTTTAAGTGCCTTTGTTAATGCTTAGTGGTGCTTATCTTTTGTTCCTGCTCCACTCTTCAATTTATCTCAACAGTCCTGTCTGAATGAAAATTTAAAAATTTCAGGTGTTTCAGTAGTTCATTTCAAAGTGGCATCAAATGAACAATGTGAGGAAATATCCCCATTCATAAATATGCTTTGTGTTCGATATCCATCTGTTAAATTTTTGAAGGTAGGTAACCTGTTTGTCTTTACTTGCCTCATACTGTTTTAGATCATTCCACTGCATTCTGCAAGGTGTTTGAAATAAGCTCATACTGTGTTGACATGTTCCCACTATACATATGGGCTGTTAAGTTTCTTTCCCTTTATAATCCCTTGAATAATGAATCCAACTTTTGCTTTGTTTTAAAATCTAGTTTGTGATGGTTTGGATTGTGCTTGAGAAAAATACTGAATGATCTTGTTCTGTACTATCTGCCAGGCAAATTGGCCATGTAAACATTTATTTATTTTTTGATTGAAGGTGGATGTGGAGGATCTGTTAGCAATAGCAAAAGCTGAGGGCATTAGAACGGTTCCAACATTTAAAATTTACAGGAATGGAGAGAAAGTGATGGAGCTAATCCGCCCAAGCCATCAATTATTGGAGGACTCATTGAGGAATTGCAGTCTCTAGAACAACAAATGCTCAATTATACAGCAGTAGATGGTAACTGTCCAAGTATTCACTATCTCTACGACTCAAAGTCATACTAAGTTTTACCTGTTACATAATCAGCTACATAATTTTTTCATGGAGGTTTAAGGCAGAGAAACCATAAGAGAAATGGCTTCTTTTAGTTCAAAGTTGCAGAAATATATGTTCTTTCTCTCTGGTTTATTCACCTTCCAATTCCAATGGATGTCCTTATAGTTTCTTCACTAATCGCAGGGTTATTTTTGTGTCTCATGTTCCATATTTTGGAGAGAAAAGCTGAAAAAAAGTGTACAATTTAATACTCTCTGCTCAGTTAAAAGTTTTGGAGAGAGAGAGAGAGAGAGAGATTGTGTACATAGATGATAAATCCAAGTATTGAAAGCAATGGGAGGCTGCTTCTGTCCTTCGTGTTGATCTACTTTGGTCCGAAAATGACAAAGCGCTACACAACAAGGGAGTGTCTTTCCCGGTGCCATAAAATTACCTTCAACCATGATAAATGCTGGAAAGTTTGGTCTTAGTACACCCCTCTAAAATTTTACCAGCGTTCATAGCGGCGGACTCTATCGACACTGACCTGATATAATGGTATTAGCTATTTTTCTTTTCATTTCTCTGTCAGGCTGGTACTTCACTGAGCTTTTTTACATAATAGTAAGACATTTTAATCCAATTTATGATGATTACTTCCGTGACTTGAACCGGTGGTTGAGAACCTGCTATGATATCAATGGTAAAGGGTTTAACTATTGATTGCTCTAAGACTCTTGGATACTAAGTTCGGTCAAACCTTTATTATCCCTAAAGACTGTAATAGTAGTGATTGGCTGAATGTCTTTTGAAAGAGAAATAAGAGAATCTTGGGCCAATAACCCAAAATTGTCTAGTGTTATTTATTTTGTTTGTGTTGATAAAGTTGCAGCATAATAAGAAATGATTGGGTATTCTGCCTTTTGCATGTACGTACCACCATGCTGATTTAAAAAGACTTGAGACTTAAGACCACCACCGGACAAGGCTTTGCTTCTATTCACTTCAACAGGCCACTGCGGGTCCTCAAGTGTGTCTTAAATTTAGGTGGTCTCTTAGTACTTGCTTTTCTAAAGCTGCCTTCGCTTTTTGCTATTTCCGTTCCTTTTTGAGGATGTCTTTTGAAAAACTGTTTTAAGAATGGAGAGCAAATTTCCCTGGAGCCATGCGCACAGTAGTGTGTATATATAGATATACCTCAACATTTGGAAATGGTGCCAAATCTTCCAAAATACCTTTAAACTTTTATTTTGATAAATTTGAGAGATGAGTGCAGGGCAGTCTTCTTCGGTCTTTATATCAAATAAATAATAATAGAAAGATCATTGGCTCTGCCACTGTGGTGTGTTAAGGTTTTGGTTAACAGAGTAAAATTGTATCAAGCAAAGTGCCCCGGCCCCCCGTACACATACTGACATAGTGACATATACACTGTACTTGTTGTCCCTCCAGGCTCCAACTCTCTCGTACCCTCTCTCACTGTCCGACTGCTTAGTTGGAAGGCATTGATTGATTGATTAGAAAGTGCAGGGGGCAGAGAGTCAGGCTGAGATTGCAGAGTGAAGAGGGTACATCCTCCATATCTATTTTAACTATTTTATTTTTAAAAGAGAGAACCTTTTTGCTCAAACCATTTAGCATATATATAACTGAAACCAACAATAACATGATAAATATTCGGAATACTTTCCAACTTTTATTCTGGCTAAACAAACAAGAAAACCATGAAGCAAATCACTGGCCAGCAGCAAATGCGTCAACAGGGAAAGTCTTGGTGATTCCAGCAAGACTCTTGAAGTGAATCTTCCCAGTAGGTGGATCGTCAACGGTGATCTCACTGACGGGAGGCCAGAGCATGAGCTCCTTAGCCTTCACTCCCTTGAGCTTCTTGATCCTCTTCTTCTCAATGTGGCCGGTTATCTCAGTGTGATAGCTAACCATCTTGCTGATCATCTTGAACTCGTGCTCCACCTTCTTCTTCTGCACAATCCACATGTACCCTGTGTCTTTCACGTACCCTACTTCGATCACGTTGGCTAGAGGGAGAAGTCCCAATGGGAGTTCGAACTCTTGGAGAAGAGAGGTCGCCATTTTCAATCCCTCTTCGTGCCCTTTCTTCACAACGCCTCCTTCCTTTGCTGCTTCCATTGATGAAAAGAAATGAAATACTAGGCTAGGCTAGGCTAGGCTAGGC
Source organism: Alnus glutinosa (assembly GCF_958979055.1). Taxonomy (NCBI): domain Eukaryota; kingdom Viridiplantae; phylum Streptophyta; class Magnoliopsida; order Fagales; family Betulaceae; genus Alnus; species Alnus glutinosa. The sequence continues at coordinate 13,118,186 of NC_084887.1, forward strand.
TTGAATGTATTATCAATATAGAGGAAAATGGTGCCTCTATTTATATACTCTCTACATAATTAGAGACCACATGTGTGAGACAATCTTAGTGGTGGAAACCAATGTTAACTTCATTGTAATACCCGTCGGCACAGGCCTTGTTTCATTTACTTTAATTTACTCTCCTCCCTCGTGTCACTAAGCTTTTGTCCGCAGTAATAAGATCGCATAATATCGATCTACTTCAAACTAATTTACATAAGGATGATGATTAAATGGAGCTGGAAATCTTACAATTAATTATCTGCATTACAAGATGGCCGCTTAAAACTACTACTTCAAAATCCTTAATTTGCTTTTTCTTTAAAGAAAAAAATGTCTTTAATTGGCTTATAGCCCCCAATCCTGATTGACGTTTCATAACTAAAATATACCAAGCATGAAGCATATTTATATACTATACGCTATTTCCTATAATATTAATCTATATAACATGTGCTATATATGTACACACACCGTAGTGGCCCGGATAATTATCAAGGGTTAATTAGGCCTTAATTAGGAAATTGGGATCTTTTGACTTTTTAAGTTGACTGAACAAGGAACATTCGTGGTCCCCACCACGAACTATCATTGACGTGTTGTACTATGTGTAAGAAGATACATCTCACGCCTTTAGCATGTGTGTCAGACCGTACTACGAACGATCGCGGTCGTTCACCAAAGGCCAGGCTGGTTGATTTTTATCCACTCCGATTTCTTCTTATAAATACCCCCCACCCGTAGCCTTCATACCATTTCCACCCACTTCCACTCCCTCTTGCTCAGTGTTTTCTTTGTGTGTGTGAGAGAGAATGTTTTGAAGGGAGATCATTGGGTTAGGCTCATCGATCGTTGTACATCGAACATCCTGGGAGCACCAAGATGTAAAAGGATGTGAAGGAGACTTATTGGTGGCAAAACATGAAGTGGGATATTGCCAAGTATGTCGAGCAATGCCCCACTTGTCAGCAAGTGAAGGTGGAACACCAGAGGCCGGCAGGAATGATCAAGCCACTAAACGTGCCTAAATGGAAGTGAGATGAGATCGCAATGGACGTTATATTGGGTCTACCAAGGACGCCAACCGAGGAAGACTCCATTTGGATAGTGGTTGATCTTTTGATAAAGAGTACTCACTTCATCCCCATAAGAGTAAAAGATCCAATGGATAAGTTGTCAAAATTGTATGTACAGAATATAGTACGACTTCACAGGGTAACATCGGCCATCGTTTCAAATAGGGATTCACAATTTACTTAAAGGTTTTGGCAAAAGCTTGCATAAGGATATTGGTACAGACTTGAAGTTTAGCATTTCATTTCACCCTCAAACTGGCAGCCCATCAGAGTAGACCAATAAGATCTTAGAAGACATGTTGCGAGCATGAGTTTTGGATTTCTAGGGTGGCTGGATTCATTATCTACCTTTGATTGAATTTGCTTACAACAATAGTTACAAAGTAACTATTAGGATTCCATCCAATGAGGAACTCTACGGATGGAGATGTCAATCACCCTTATATTGGAGCAACGCTGAGGAGCGACAGCTATTAGAGGTCGAAATGATTCAAGACATGCGAGGCTAGGTAGTTCTTATTAGACAAAGGATGGTAGTTGCCCAAAGCCGACAAAAAGCTATGCTGACAATCGAAGTCGAGTTCTCGAGTTCGAAGAAGGGGATCAGATGTTTCTGAAGATATCTCCAATGAAGAGAGTGATGAGATTTGGAAAGAAGGGGACTTTAAGCCCTCGATTTATTGGACCCTTCGAGATAAAATATAGGGTGGGGAAACTAGCTAACCAGGTTACCTTACCAGCAGACTTGGAAGGGATGCACGATGTCTTCCATGTCTCAATGTTAGGAAAGTATATAACTAGCCTGGATATGGTGGTAGAGTATGAGCCACTAGGAATAGAAGAAGAACTGACTTACGAGGAGAAGCCGGGGCAGATTTTGGATCGAAAGGAGCAAGCATTATGGGAGGCAAAGCAGAACATGAAGAACTGATATCCATACCTATTTGAAGATTCTCTGTGTATGGTTAATGTCATTGGATTATTTTGCACTAAGGAAGGTTGAAGAGTTCAACTATGCATAGTTATTTTCCTATCCGGGAAACGCCCCGAGAAATTAATTAACTGGTAATTAACTGGTAATTAACTTCACAATTTGCCTGCCAGCCCCCATTCCACAATGAATAAGACTTAGGGATCTTTACTCTTAAAAAAGAGAATACTTTGTAGAGGAAACATAAAATATTCTATCAACATTTATTACAACCACAACATCTACTAAGAATCATTACATAATTGAAATCAAATTAGATGAATCATCGATATAAAAGATCCAAACTTAAAAATAAAAATACACAATTGAGCTTCAAATGCTAAGCCTACAATATCATCCAAAAGTACTAATTACTATGAGCGATTTTTGAAATCTTGTAATCAGTTCTCAAGCATAACCGAATTGATTTCACTATGCCAAACGGCCATATTAGCCTCGAGGTCCATCTCAAGTCCAACATCTAGGGGTGGTCCAACTATAAAACAACACATGTTTCATAGGTGGGAAAGATACAAGAATAAATCCATAACTTAGTGAGTAATAATACACATGGTGACAGGTTATCAATGTAGTGAATTCAGTTATTTATAAATCACATGCAGTAATGCAACTTTACAGTTTATTGTTTGGCAAGGTCATCAAGTATGCAATATATATATATATATATATATATATATATATATATATATATATATATATATATATATATATGTTGTAATAAGAGAATCATATCATAGCTCAACACCATATGGTTTACTCAAGATATTAACCCCTTCCAGGCAAGGTTGGTGCTGTCTCGAGGGACCTATAATACAATATCGATGCCCTGCATATTGTACGTTACCGTCCATCATTAGCAGCTCGACCTTCGATCTCGGGTGGCCCACGCCACTAATGATGTCTGTCTATAGTGACCACTACTCAAGCATGGTTGCGTCGATCGTAAAAACCCTTAGATCCAAGACCAAACTCAAAAATAAACTTTTGAACATAGGGTTAATGTGACGACTCATTTCTTTTTTTTTTTGAAATATGAAAATGAGTCATCACAGTGGTACGACTATGTGTCGTTTAGCCATCATACGGTACACATCCCATAATATATACTTGATATTCAGAGTTACATCTATGCAGCAGAACATTCAATTATACATAATCTAAATAGCGGAAAAACACTTCTATAATATAACTCTTAATCACAAAAGAGCCATACATAATTCTATCGATTTAAGGCTTAATCTTAACATTATTTATATAACAAAGAATAGCTATCAAACTATGTGTCACAAACGACACTAGCCATATACAAAATAACTACAAAAGATGGACAACCCATGGTCCAACACATTACAATTGTCGCGTCGAGCTATTGTTGCAATATCCCAAGTACTGTGCTACAAGGTCATCCTTTACATCCGCTAAACTTGCAGCCAAAGCATTAATGTCTTCACTGTTGTGGGGTTAATCACATCCACATAGGTGAAAATATGAGTTCATTAGCTCAGCAATAAATTATTAAGGTCTCAATAGTATAAAACCCATTAAGTTTTCACAAAGAACTGACATTTCCTTTTATCATTTATTTACAATAACAACTACTGTTTTTAGTTATGAAAATCATTCCCTTGAAAACATATCGTAGCTGATAAAGTAAACACTGATATTCCAAAAATCCATGAAAGCATACTATGTAGCTGTGTCATTCAACCTCATAGGCATATAGATACAGCTCAATCATTTCATTTTATCATCCCTTTACAATTAACATATCATATTCGCATTTCAACATTCTTTTGTAAACACTTCACAATCAACATATCATATTCACATTACAACATTCTTTCATAAACACTTCACAATCAACATATCATATTCACATTTCAACTTTCTTTGGTACACACTTCACAATCAACCTATCATATTCACATTTCAACATTCTTTCGTACCCACTTCACAAATCAACATATTGTATCCATATCTCAAACATCATCATATCACCATATCACTATGAAAACACCTCAAACATCATAAAACAATGTTATGCATGTTAATCGCTTATTCCTTTTGGTTTTTGTTTTTGATGCTGTTGCCTCGGGGCTCTTCTACCCGATGGTCTTAGAGCATTTGTAATGAGCTCCTCAAAGTTTCCTCAAATTTTGGGAAAAAATTACTCTTTTGTTATTTTGGAGATCCACTTTTTAAAGGCATCAAATATCAAACTCCCTAAATATTCTCTACTTCAAATAAATACTATTTTTTATTAGTTTTAAAACAACCACTTTCAACTACTTTTAACTGTCACATGAAACCAAAATTTATTAGAAATCTCATGCTCATACAACTCCAACGCCCATCTAGCTTGTGAATGAATGATAATGGAAGCCACCAATTTGCAGTTTCAATCCTTGAACCGCATCCATGGTAATTACCCATAACAATACACACCATCAATTGAATCCACCCAATTCCAAAACAACCGAAACAGGGATACTACTAAAATAGGAAACACAACCGGGTACACAACCAACACCAAAACAGGGGACAACCCAAAACATAGGAAATCGTTTCAACAGAAAAATGGAGGCATCTAACAACAATTCAACCAAGAATCATCAACAAACCAAATCACAGTATATGGCCGAACAAGAACACAATTTATCAACTAAAAATCAACAATAATCCAAACACTCATTCAGCCAACAACATCCAAACAACCCAAAAACCCATCAACATCAACCCACAATAATCCAATCAAGAGTTGAATAGTTTTTTAAACAAAGAGGACTAAAAGGGTACTGTTGAACCAAATATGGGTGCAATGGAAATATCCATCCTTTCCGCGTGTTCTATCAATGATTCATCATCTAATACACGTTTGATTGATGCTTGCAGGCCTTTCCTTCAACCATCCAGATCTTTGAAGAGAACTGCCTTCTAATGGTGGCTAAGTACTAGACATTCAAGTTACCCGGTTGACTTCATATACACTCTTCTTATCCTCCACCCCTGTCATAAGCAAACATATCAAAGACTCCCACTGTGTTCTACCCAATGAATCACTTACAAAAATGACTCTTTTCCCACGAAGCTTCTCCAGAATCGCACCAGCACTGAACCTTGGAATATCACAATTCTGCGGTTTCCACCTCCATTTTGTATAATCGCTATCTTTCCGCCCGTTAGCCAAGCAATTGAATCCAAGTTCTGCAAATGGGCATCTTGAGGAATCATATAAAGGATAACTTTCATCATGGATCCACCTTCCATAAAAAACATCGCATGTACCATTAGATACATTGGACTCTGGAATTTCATAACTACGAATCACTGGGCTAAAAGTGGGAAATAAATACATATATCCAAATGCCATGGCTGAAAGGAAGGATATCAATGAAATCATTCCCACAAGTCCATCGAAGGATAGAAATACCAAGATTTTACAATGACCCATTGCCATTCTCTCACGAAAACAGAGAACCCTTGTGCAGAAAGGCCGGAAATGGCCAAATGTGGCCCAACCGAACTCACTGATCATCACCATCTTTTGAACACCCCGCAAAATCAACCACGAAAATGAAGCAAACCCACATCAAAATACATCCCCATTAACTCAAAGTGCCTACACAGATGAAACTACAAAAGTGAACCAAAACACTTTACTGCCAACTAACCAGAAAAATATCAAATCAAGAGAAAATCTTCAGCACTGGAGGACCCATGAGGCACAGAATCTGGAACCACCACAAAATGCTCAAAAGTAAACAGCAATCTTACAGTTTCAGCAACTAGAAACTGAGGGAAAACTAAGATGTGCAGATTGAGGGCGTTCGGGGAAGCTGGAGCTGGATGAGCGAGGAGGATTACTGGTGAAGGTTGAGGACGTTTTGGTCATTTGCTCATTTCGTAAAGAGTCTTCTGACAATGGCTTTGTTCATTTCGTAAACTATTCAACATCAACTCTTTGTTCTTCTCGCCGACTCCCTCTCCCGATCTCTGACTCTCCCTCTCTCCCGATCTCCTCAGTCTCTCGATCTCTCTCTCTTCAATCTCTCTTCTCATCTCTGATCTCTCTCTTGACCTCATCTTTCACTCTCGGTCTCTCTACTCTCTCTGTGTATCTGGACTCGGCGAGAAGAACAAAAGAAGAGGAAAGAAGAATAAGAAAAGGAAGAGGAAGAACTGGAAATAAAGAGGAGGAAGAGATGCGTTCAGTAGATCAAGAACGCGGGAAGAACGAATAAAGAAATAGAAAATACGAAGAGACGAGCGAAGCTTGCCTCCCTAGACCAGACGAGCAGATCTTATGATCGCCAAAGTTACTGTAGCACTAAGGAGCTTGCTGCGGAGGTGATTTTGAGGAAACTCAGCAGAATTTGAGGAAAAAGCTTATTTGAGGAGCTCATTACAAATGCTCTTACACTTGCTATTTCTGTTTCGATTCGATTGCCCCGAGACTCTTCAACCCGGTGGTCTTACACTTGCTATTTCTATTTCGATTGCCCCGGGACTCTTCAACCCGGTGGTTTTATGTTTGATTGACGCCTCGGGGCTCTTCAATCTAATGGTCTTACGCATGATGTTTCTGTTTTGATTGCCCCAAGGCTCTTCAACCCGATGGTCTTACACATGATCTTTTTGATGCCCCGGGGCCTTCTACCCGGTGGTCTTACACATACTTGTTCTTGATGCCCCAGAGCTCTTTACACCCAGTGGTCTTAAGCATATTGTTTCTAATACCCCATGGCTCCTTTTACTTGGTGGTCTTACACATGCTCTGCCAAGATATCTTTCAACCTTGGTCTTACGTTCAACGTCAATTCTTTCGTTCATGTTTATGCTCATTATGTTCAATTCATCCTATACTTAAATACTTTACAATTACTTTCATGATCATGCCTTTAACACATGCTATTTTCACAACTCAATCATTATATCAAATTCTCATCTCATACATGATTCTATTTTCACAACTCAAACATCATATCAACATTTCATAATCATATTTCTATCAACATTTCATAACTATATCTCAATTTACATTTCATAACTATATCTATTCTCATCTCATACATCATTCTATTTTCACAATCATCATCTCAAGTACCATTTCATCATCTTAAGCACATAATCAACATAAATAACAATAGCTCCATTATAAAATTCGTAACTTAAAACTCTTTAAGTTTTCAGTGAGTAAAATACTCATCTTGGCTGCACGGACATTAGGCTCAACTTACGGGTTCCTAGACAACCATTTGCAATGCACAATTTGAAAATCAATATATTGCACAACACTTAGCACCTTCTAACACTAGACTTACACTTAGCTCTCAAATTGCTCAAGAGTTAGACCCATGGAAAACCCACAGAATTTCTAGGGTTCCATTTGACAACCCAATCACAATAAATACTAACCCATAAGATTTACTTAGGGTGAGACACTAGAAATTACAACTTTAACATATACCCAAAAAGCTAGGGTTTTGAAAACTTACTAAAATTCGCCCAAATGCAACCCAACACATGGAGAATGTTTAGGAAGCTCCAAAATGTCCAAATCCTAAAGAATAACCAAGAACACTTCAAGATTTAACCCAACATCTCAAAGAAGATGAGTTTACAAAATTACCTCAAACCAATCGGTCAAAACGTAGATCGGGCTTCGTAGATCACGTTTCCGGGGTTAGATTTGAGGTTGGGGGCTTGGATTTTCATAGATTTAAGGTTTTCTATGAAAACCCTAAGAGAAAATTGTGTGGAAGATGGAGAAATCAGAGAAAATGAGCCAAATGAGCTCATTCTTGCATTTATGTTAAGTGCCGTCCGAATGGGTTAAGTGAGTGTCTGGACATGCGCATTTTAAATCGCAGGCGTCCTCAAGAGAGTCTGGAAGGTTAGCGAATGGTAACTCACTGACCCCAGCGTCTGCAATAGGGTCCGGACGGACTGCAGACAGGGAACACATTGACTCCAGCGTCCCCATTGGCCTCTGGACAATGTTGCGGACGCAAGACATAGAATGTCCATCCGAGCCTATTTTTGCATCCAGACTTGACCCTAAGTGTTTTCTAAACGTGTCCTAGGTATTTTATTGCATTTTTACTAACTCTAATAAATTATTTAGCCTAATTTACAGTTAAAACACTTAATTAATATATCGAATATTACAGTTAACCTGTATAGTAATCCCATGGTCATTATCCTGCACATACCAGTGTACCATGTCATACGATGCAATTTAATCTTCGCCATATTTTACACGCATGCTTTATAAACTCATAATTTTCATTATCATGTTATTAATCACTCATTTTCACAAAATAGAGTTCACAGTAATTATAATTATATTTCATGTGAGTTGTAAAAATGCGGTTTGGTACACAAAATAATCATGCTATGTAGGAAAAATGTAATAACAAGTATCAGTGTAAGTTTTTACTCACTTGTATCGTAAAGGTCCACCGTGAAGTTTTTTTGAGGCTCCACAACCTCGAAATCTGAGAAAGACCTATTATCAGCCCTAATTCCAAGCTAAACAAGCCCTAAATCCCAAACAAGCTCAAAATAGGCTTTCTCCCTGTTGGTCAAACATTTGGACAGAAGGGTCGAACGTTCAGTGATAGGGCAGAATCCCAGTTTCGAACCTAAAAGCCATAAAACCACATTTAAGCAAGTCCTAAGGTCTTAACATGATCCCTAACAGGGTTCTAAGTCAATAACACCTTCATGCTGAACTTTGTACGTCAAACCTCATTAAAAGAAAAAATATTAATCTAGTATTAAAACTAAAAACCAACTAGAGATACAAAAATATAAGCTAGGTCATGAAAACTAAGAAACTGCATAACAATAACTTAAGAAACGAGTTGGGTTGGGAATGTTAACTCCTTGAAGATCAAGAACCAAGAAAGTTCATTCTCTCTCTCCAAAACACTCTTTCACTCTAGGATAACATTGAAGGAAGGGGTTGAAATGAGTTCAAAGGGGCAAGGGTGTGGGGTATTTAAAGGCTTGACGCGTCTGAAGATAAGGATGAGCTGTTTTTACACATAACTGCAGAACATTAAACATTCAGTGTACTATTTTATCCAATGGTTTTGGGTCAGATCGAAATGTTTGGTGGTCCTTGGTTGAAATTTTGGTAGTCTCTGGTCAAACGTTCGGTGTACCTTCTCACACAAAGCTGATGCTTGAACAGTAACATAGGTCAGATTCTCAAACTTTCGTGACGTAAGCTTTGAACGTTCGGTGTACTGTGATATTGAACGTTCAGTAAGTCGAATGTTCGGCCATGACGAAAAATCAAAATTTACCTCTTTGTCAAATCCTAATCCCTCATTAACACTGATTAAGGCTTACTTAACCCTAATTAATGTTTGAGGTATTATAGTTCAACCTTGTACTGGACAAATGTCCGACGTCAAGGCCGAACATTCGACCTCCCTGTTCGAACGTTCGACCCTTGGGCAGAAAGTCTATTTTGAACTTTTGAGATCACAGTTTTGGTCTAGAACTAATATTAGGTCTTTTCTCAGTTTTCAAGGAACCTCTCGAGGATTAGGATTTGGTGGAAGCACCATACGACTCAAGTGAGTAAAACTCACATGGATACTTATTATTATTTTTCCATATAATATGATTATTTTGTGTACCACAACATGCACGCACTACAAAAATTTTGGTTTTTAGCCACATGCAATTAGCCACGTGGATGAGGGTCATCCACGTCGCTAACTGCTAGCCACATGCAATTAGCCACGTGGGTCCCACCTGGTTGATCCGATTGTTACTAAATGTCACTTAACAACGTGGTATTTTTATACATGTGGTAACTTAGCCACATGGCTTTTAGCCACGTGCCACCCCCGTGTGGCTAAATGCATTTTTTTTTTTTGTTTAAGAAAAAATATATTTTTAGCCACCTATTCCTAACCCACGTCGCCAAAAATCAATATTTTAAAAAAAAAAGAAAAAAGAAAAAAAGAACAGATATCGATCTATTCTTTTTTTCTTTTTTGTTCTTCCTAATATTGTATACGATATACGTATACATACGTATATCTCATTGGATCTCCCGAGAGGGCTGGTGTATCTGTCGAGATCCACGCCGGATCTTCGTCCAACTCGTTGTCGAGATCCGGCGAGGGTCGGCGAGAATACCCATGCTAGCGAGAAAAACCATTGATTGACGAAAATACCCACTCCAAAAATACCCATTTGGCCGAGAATGAGCAAAAAACACCAAAAGACACCAACTACTCCGGCGACTAACAAAAAGGACAAAAAAAAAAAAGTAACAAAAATACCAAAAATCACTGGCCTCTTCTCCATCACCGATGACGAAAACGAGCTTCTCCGGGTGTTGGCGATTGAGTCGTGTGTCCGGGTGGGGGTGAGTCGTTGTCTGCTAAAAAAAAATACAAACAAAGTGAGAAATTTTTTTGATGAAAAATGGTGAGAGATGAGAGAGTTGGAAAAAAGAAGAAAATGGGGAGAGATGAAAGAGTTGAAAAAAATAAGAAAATGAGGAGAGATGAAAGAGTTGAAATAAATAAGAAAATGAGGAGAGACGAGAGATAGAGAGATAGAGAGATTTCTACAAAAAAAAAAAAAAAAAATTAAAGGTGACAGATCTGCCTTTTTTGTTTACAGGCGACAGATCCAGCTTTTAAAAAGAAAAGGAAAAAAAATTAAAAAATGGAAAACAAAGACAAATTTAAAACAAAGGAGAGGCGCGCGGGACCCCCTTCCCCCCAAAACATGCAAATGGCGACGTGGTTTATTTGCCACGTGGCCAATTGGCCAGCGACGTGGCCATAAAGTATGTTGCTAAAATTTCAATTTTTTTTTTTTAAAAATTCAATTCTTGAAAAAAAAGGGGGGGGGGGGGGGGGGGGGGAATATTTTAGCCACGTGGTTTATGTGCCACGTGGCTAATTGGCGACGTGACAATAATTCACGTGGCTAAAATTTTAAGTATTAAAATAAATGAAAATAATTTTAATAAATTAGCCACGTGGGTTTTTTGCCAAGTGGCTAAAATTTTAAATCTAAAAAAAAAATTAAAATAATTTTAATAAATTAGCCACGTGGTTTATGTGGCACGTGACCAATAAACCATGTGGCTAAAATTTCAAACCTCAAAAACTAAATAAAAAAAAATAAAAAAATTGAAAGAATCTCAATTCCTGAGAAAATTGGAAAAAATATGAATATTTTAGCCACGTGACTTATTTACTACGTGGCTAATTGGCGATGTGGAAAAAATCAACGTGGCTAATTACCTATGCAAAGCATTTTGTTACGTGGTGGATTACCCACGTGGCGAAATCGCGATGTGGGTAATCACCACATAATGAAATCGCCACGTGGCTAAAAACCAATTTTTTTTGTAGTGATGTTTACAACAAACATAAAATATAGTTTTGATTATTGTGAACTCTATTTTTGTGAAAATAAGTAATTAATGACAAGATAATAAAAGTGATGAGTTTATGAAAACCATGCATGTAAAAGACAGTGAATATTAAATTGTATCGTATGACATGGTACACCAATATGTGCAGGATAACGGCAATGAGCTTACTATTATACAGGTTGTTCTCTATGGTCAAAGATTTATTTTTATGGTTAGCCTTGGATCCAATGGTTCTTGTGACCGGCGCAATAATGTTTGAGTGGAGGTCACTATAGATGGATGTCATTAGCGGCGTGGGCTGTTGTGATTTTTAAAGTACTCATAAGCACATGAATCGTATGCAATATAGTGTGTGTACAAGTGCAAGGTCAAATCTATAGAGAATTGTGTTGCAAAAATTAATTTATAGGGGTAATTACCTTTTCCCCCCATGAACTACCAAAAAATGCGTGATGCCCCCATGAACTACCAACTCGACCAAAATAGAGCATTCAACTACCAAAGACAACCTTTTTCCCCTATTCCGTCAGTCAAAGGGGTTAAAACAAACGGTCAACGGGTCACGTGACCGTCACACGCCGTTTTACCCTCATTTTCTTCCTCTTTTCCCCCATGAACTACCACCATCTTCCTCTTTTCCCCCATGACCTACCACCATCTTCCAACATGCCCCCATGTAAAACGGCACATGACCCGTTAACTGTTTCTTTTGACCCCTCTAACTGACGGAAGGAGGGAAAATGGTTGTCTTTGGTAGTTGAATGCTCTATTTTGGTTGAGTTGGTAGTTCATGGGGGCATCGCGCATTTTTTGGTAGTTCATGGGGGAAAAGGTAATTACCCCTAATTTATATTTAAACTAATTGGATTTTGAAAACCTTAGTACTTTTTATCAATTGTTCTTAATCAGTTTAATTTAGTTTATTATTTTGCACAAAAAAAAAAGATAAAAAAAAATTAAACACCACATTCTTGTATTTTATTCATACACCCGATAAACAAATAAGCCTTATATATTGTTCAAAGTTCCATAAATATGCATATTAAATCATTCAATGAATCCAACTTTTAAACAAATCACAACGAATACCCAATTGAAATTAAATCATCCAATGTATCCGTTTGTTAAACAAATCACAATGGATATCCTCTTTCAATCGAATGATTTGATGTATCTATTGGTTGAAACACATCGAATATCCAACTTTTAACAAATAATCATCACAACATTCAATCAAAAGACATAAATCGATCAATTAATTGAATTGGACTTGAACAATATTTTGATAAATATCGGAGTTGTATAAAATAAAATAACAAGAATGTGAGTGTTAATCAATGGGGAGGCTTTGTCTTCAACCTTAATTGAAGACTTTAGCGTCATGTAACTAAAAATAACAAGAATATGAGTGTTAATCTCCCTCCTGTCAGTGTGTTACAAGAAAAGAAAAATATATGAACTAAGTCTTTAGGGCTTCGACGTTGCTACCCTGTTGCATGGCTAGGTCAGCCTTACTCCTCTAAAAAAATAATGTGATGTCTAAAAAAATAACGTGATGCACTGCCAGGTCTAGAAAAAGAATGTGTGAGTTCGGTTGCCAGTTTTGGAAAGAAGTAGTATCTTGCAACCTCACACGCACGGCTTAGGTTTTTAAAAAGAAATCACACTCGTGCTGCACACACGTCTTTCCCCACTTGATTCCTAGGCTTCCGCATATTTCCATTCATATTAATTCATCAGCTCTTTGTTTTTCTGCCCACAACAAGGCCTTTAAATTTTCCGCTTCCATGATGAGAGTCTCAATCTTTTCAGCACCTCGATCAGGCGTTGAGGTCAAGCTTGACCTCTAATTATAGGTCAAGCTTCTTCATTCACTTCTTGGGCAACATGCTTGCATGGGCTCTAAAAACTTATTTTCCCGCTTCTTTGCAATTTCACATAAATACTGTCATTTTCTCTCAATGACCTGCAAAACATTAAAACACTAAAACTAACAAAAAACATAAAAAATAACAAAACTAAAGGTTTAGCAAATGCAAATTAAAGGGTCCAAATATACAACATTTGACACTCATCATGGGCCACCCAAGGTCGGACTCGGTCGAGGCACTAGTGGTGCACAGTAGCTTACAGTATCCGGGGCACCGATGTTTTATTACAGGTCTTTATTACAGGTCCCTCGGGACAACGCCAACCTTGTCGGGAAGGGGTTAAAAAACTTGGTAGACCAAATGAAATTGAACTACAACATGATTCTCTTGATACAACATGTATTATATTTATAATGCATCCATGATCATTTGTCAAAGGAAAAGTTATGATTTTGCAATTTTGTACGTGGCTTATATCTTAACCTCTGAGTTCATTTCATGATAACTTATGCATCAAATGTATTAGTGCTAACTAAGTCATGGACTTACGATTGTATCATTTCTACCTATGAAACATGTGTTGTTTTATAGATAGTTATTTAGATGCCGATGCCAGATAGGAGGATGGTTCATTTGGAGGATGTGATCCTTGTGATTTCCCAAGAATTGGATCCGGTTCGGCTTAAGGCAATATGGGTTGAGGACAAGGAAACTCAGGACAACATGATTGAGATTATCTATGCGTTCTATCTTATCAAGATTAGGTTACGACTCTTTTGATGTTATTTTATGTGACTACTAATATTAAGTTGTAATATTTAAGTAATTTCAGTAACTAGTCTTTTGACCTTGATATTTGATGACTATCTTTGTTATGGTGCTTTAGTATTACTCTGGTTGTTTATGATGAGATTGTGGGCTGGAAGCTACTATCTTTATTGTTAAGTGAAAGTCTTCCGCTGCAGTCTCTCTTCAGAGAGGTTGAAATCCCCGTGGTCTTATTATTTGGGTGTGTTTGATATTGCGATTTCGTAGACAATAAGTACGATTTCAAAACAAATCGCATAATATAAATCGCTTAAAAACTGTGTTTTTAAAAATTGCAATTTGAAAACGCAGAAAACCTGCTTTTTCAAATCGCAGGTAAGATGGTGCTTTTTTAAAAACGTATAATTTTAAAGGCTAAACTGAGATTTTGACAAACGCTTAATTGCATTTTTAAAAATCACTTTTTTCAAATCGCACATTTTGAAATCGTTGTTTCAAATTGCACTTTTTGAAATCGCAAACCCAAACGGACCCTTCCTTAAGTAAGACTAGAAGACGAATCATGAGGTTAACTACCAGTTAGTTAATTTCATTGGGGCATTACGGTGGGTGTATGCGGGTGGTGGTTGGACCACCCCCAGGTGTCTGGATGGGGCTCGGCCACCCCTGAACGATTTTTGACGGTGGCTTGGCCGCCCCTGTTTGATTCAGGGGTGGCAGAGCCACCTTCAAAATAGCCATTGGGGGTGGCTCAACCACCCTTGTCTAATTTGAGGGTGGCCTGAAAACCATCCCATTTTTTTTTATTTTTTTTTCCTCATTTCTATTTTTAATTTTTCCAATTATATTCAATTCAATTCACATTCCCAAACAACTTTTTTCAAATTTTTTTTTTCTTCAGAGTTTCAATAAACATTTTTTTTTCTTTTCGAATTCACAATCTTGAATAAATAAAGAATAGTATAATAATAAATAAATAAAATTGCACACCCTAACGAGCCTTTACATATGATTTTCTTAAAGTAAATGAAAAATATTTTCATTGTATAATATGGTACACCGGTATGTGCGGTATAATGGTCACAGGCTTGATCCTATGGTCACAGAGATTTATGTTTATATTTGACCTTGAATCCAATGATTGTTTTTGTGATGGGCGTACCATGTACGAATGGGGTTACTATTATGGCTTTACTGGTAGTGTGGGTCTCTCGAGGTAGGACTCGGTCAGTTGCTGGTATATGACGGTATGAGGCAATATCTAGGGCATCGGTATGGTACAACGGGTCCCTCGAGACAAAGCCAACCCTACCGAGAAGAAGTTAATAGCTTGAATAGACCATACGAAAAGAAGCCACGATTAAACATTTTATATATATGTGTGTGTGTGTGTCGCATAGTTTTTCTGCATTAAAGTATTAGTGATTGTCAATAGGATTATGTCGCTCCTCTTTAAAATAAACCTAAATTTTGGAAGACATATTAACAGAGACAACATATACCCTTTTATGAAAAACACACATATAATAAATTGAGTGTAATGGACAATCACTTAAAGCTCATTGCATAATCGAGCTCTGTAATAATTTACTTACCAAGTCATGGACCTACGCAGTTACTTCTCTTCTACTGTAAAACAACTCGGTGTTTTGCAGATTAGCAGATTGCTAGATAGTAGAGTGGGAAATTTGTTATGATGGAGATGCCAAGTGAATGACTCGCATTGTCAGCTATGATTTGTTAGCGGTTATCTATTGTTGTGATAGAAATGTCTGTTCAGAGGCTCTGAGTTTATAATGGATGATACATGTTCTGTTTAAATATTTATTGTTAGAGATCTTAGATTATTTTATTCTGCTTTCCACTATAGTAGACTCTAATAACTTGTGTAGCGTGGTGAATTAAGCTAATTACTAGTTAATTGGTTTTATGCCATTACAAGTAACACTCAAAGTTAAGTAAATATAATTATTTAATTTTGGGGGTGCTACACTTACATGGCCCATTGGATCTAAGTTGCAAAATCTAGACCATAGGATCAAGTCTATTTTTTTTTTTTTGATAAAGAGATCAATTTCTCATTAAAATTCAACAGCTTGCTCAGTAGCTATAACATACAGGATAGGAGGAGGGCACTCCCCTACCCATACTTGATCAACAAGACTACGTAAAACAAATTTTGCCAACAAGTGAGCAGCTTGGTTAGCCTCACGCTTTACAAAACGCACCCAGAAGGTTGGACTACCTGGAAACAAAGTCGAGTGTCCTTCATAATCTGTCCAAAACTACTCCAACACTGAGTTTCCTTTTGCAAGGCCAAAACCACCACCTGGGGTCAGGTCTATGTACATGGTGATCCACTTATTTTAAATTAACATAATTATTATTATATTTCATGAGTAAACAGTAAATCTCAATGCAACTGTAACCATAATTTATAAATAGTAGGCTCACAACATAATTTTTAAAAAATATGCATAAAAGATTTTGCAGTTTATAGCAAAATAAACATGTTTGAAGGATAAAACATTTTAGATGTTCTGTAACTATTTACTTACCTTGAATAACCCGATTGTTCCTCAGACATTCTAACTTCATGTCTTGCAGATCCAAATTCTACTATTAGCTAAACAACTAAACAAAAACTGTAAAACATACAAAATAAATGGCCACTCCTTGGCTATATGGGCAACATTAAACTCTTTGCTTCTCAACGAAGAACGTGTGATGAACCTTCATATCTTCTCACCAATGACTAATGATAACCAAGAGAGTGGGCTCTCAACTGACAAAATAGCAATTTGGTTTGAATGACTCTCCTTGTGAGAGCTACTTCCATTATATAGAAACTGTCGACCATTACACGGCTGGAAATCAGCCATTACAAAGGAAAGAATAAAACTATACAAGGTAAGAATAACTCCTACCAAATTATACAATATATACTTCTAAATATAGTTTGAACGAAATATGGTAGCACAAATCAAGCCATTAAATCTACTAACATCCCCCCTCAAATTGATGCTGGGAGATCGCAAAGCATCAATCTGCCAATCAAGAACTGATGGCGAAGACGAGAGAGAGCCTTGGTGAAAACATCAACGGTTTGGTGTTCAGTGTTAATGTGGGGAAGAGTAATCTCCTGACGAACGAAGGCTTCACGAATGGAATGACAATCCACTTTAATATGTTTGGTGTGCTGATGAAAAACGGGATTGGCAGCAATCTGAATAGCACTCGTATTATCAGCATGAAGAGGAGTAGGAGTAAGCTGCGGAAAGCTAAGTTCGCCTAACAACCCTCGAAGCCATACAATTTCAGAACATGCAGACGACATAGCCCGATATTCAGACTCGGTGGATGACTTGGAGACACGAAGCTGCTTCTTACTCTTCCAAGAAATGAGAGCGTCGCCAAGAAACATACACCAACCAGTAACAGAACGACGTGTATCAGCACAAACAGCCCAATCGGCATCACTAAAACCCTTCAATTGTAAAGAATTCTCTGAAGGGAAAAACAAGCCGCGACCAGATGTCCCTTTGAGATATCGAAGGAGACGACGGACAGCAGCCAGATGTGTCTGGCATGGAGCATGCATAAACTGACTAACCTGTTGAACAACAAATGAGATATCAGGTCAAGTAATAGTCAAATAATTCAAACTGCCCACCAGCTGCCGATACATCGAAGGATCAGATAAGGGATCACTATCCGCCTGATGTAATTTCAAATTGACCTCCATAGGAGTAAGAACCGAATTACAGTCTTGAAGACCAGCTAAAGAAAGAAGTTCTTGGGTATACTTATGCTGATGTAAGAGCATGCCATTTGGACAAGATTGAACCTCAAGTCCCAAAAAATACTATAAGGGGCCAAGATCTTTCATATGAAACGAAGATTTGAGGCGTTGTTAGAGTTGCTCAATTAACTGGAGATCATATCCTGTAATCACAATATCATCGACATACACAAGAAGGATAACAATTCCAAGGGCAGTCTTGTGAAAGAATACAGAGGAGTTATACTGACTTTGAGTAAACGTGAAATCCAATAGAGTAGTACGAAACTTTTCAAACCAGGTCCGGGGTGCTTGCTTCAAACCATACAGAGACCGCTTCAAGCGACAAACCTCAACAAAAGAGTGAGAAAACAAGCCAGGAGGAGGAGACATAAATATTTCTTCCTTGAGATCACCATGTAAAAATGCATTCTTCACATCCATCTGGCGAAGTGACCAACCTTTTGAAACAGCAATGGCCATAACAGTGCGGACCGTAGTCATTTTGGCCACGGGAGCAAATGTTTCCTCATAATCAAGCCTATACTCCTGCCGATTCCCGAGTGCCACCAAACGAGCTTTATGTCAGTTGATAGAACCATCAACCCGTAGCTTGATAGTGTAGACCCATTTGCACCCAATAAGCTTAACTCTAGCAGGACAAGGGACGATGTCCCAAGTATGATTGTCTTGAAGGGCCTAAAGTTCATCCTGCATAGCTTGGCGCCAACATGCTTGAGTAGAAGCTTGAGAATAAGACTTAGGCACAAAAGTAGTATCAAGAGTAGCCTGGAGAGTAGAAGAAAAGCCATACCAATCGGGGGGTCGGGAAACCCGAGGAGACCGTCGGGGGGCTTGCATGACAAGATCAGGTGGCGGTTCTGAGGAAGGAAGAGGCAGTGGGCGACGTTGTTGATACACAAGACCTGGCTTAAAACGAGAAGAGATACTAGAGACATCATCAAAAGGAGGAAGCGAAATAGAGAAAGATACAAGATTAGGACGGGACGGAAAGAAATATTGATTTTAAAAAAAAAATCACATTTCGAGAAATACGAATTTTGTTAGCATCTGCATCATAGCACACAAACCCTTTATGAGAATTACTATAGCCAAGAAAAGCACGTTGAACAGATTGCGCAGCAAGCTTGTGACATTCAATGAGAGGTAAGTGAACAAAACAAATGCAACCAAAAACATGAAGGGAATTATAATCAGGAGGAACACCAAACAAACAAAAGTATGGAGAATCAAGACTTAAAGTAGAAGAAGGTAGTCGATTAATTAAGTAGACAACCGTAGATAAGGCTTTTACCCAAAATCTAGAAGGAACGGAAGATTCAAGCATCAATGTACGAACAACATGTAAAAGATGACGATTCTTACGCTCGGCAACTCCATTCTGTTGAGGAGTGTATGGACACGAATGCTGAGAGAGAATACCCTTCTGTTGAAGAAAAGATTGAAAAGCATGCAACATGTATTCTCCCCCAGAATCGGAGCGTATCTTAACACAGGTAGAAAATTGGGTTTCAACATAGGCAACAAAAGTTTGGAAGATTGAGAACACCTCAGCTTTAGAACGAAGAAAATAGACCCCCGTGAACCGACTATAATCATCAAAAAATGTCACAAAATACCTATAGTGAGCATGAGAAATAACATGACTTATACCCCAAACATCAGAATGAATAATTTCAAAACAAGTAGAAGCATGACTACCCTGCAGAGGAAAAGGTAAAGATTTGCTTTTGCCAAGTTTACAAGGAGCACAATCAAATGACAATGAAGAAAACTCATTTGTATTATTCAAATAACCATGTTTCATAAAGTGTGTCAGAATTACAGAGTTGGGATGACCCAATTTCTTATGCCACAAATGGCTATTATTATTAGCAATAGCAGAACAACCAATAGAAAGTGAACGAGGAATGGAAAAAGACTGAAGAGGAAAAAGACGCCCCACTTTAGGCCCTTTTGCTATCTACTGTCCCGACACCTGATCCTGCACACAACAACCAGAACGATCAAAATGAATAGAACAATTTTCTTCGACCAATTGTCCAACCGAAATGAGATTGGCAGATAAATCAGGAAACACAAAAACATTAGTAAAGGAAGAACCCAGACTTCCAACTGCTGTAATAGGAAGAGTGCTACCATCGGCAATCTGAATATGCTATTTACCATCATACTTACGTGTCATGTAAAGCTTCCGGACTGCCAGTCATATGATTGGAAGCTGCAGAGTCAATTTACCATGGAGAAGGAAGAAAATGTGGCTTACCTTGGAGACCAAGAGCAGAAAGAGCTGAAATAATCATTTGTTGAACCTGCTCGGGTGTAATGTTGGAAGAGGAGCTCGGAACAACGTGTTGTGCGGACGATGGAGGCATAAAAGGGGACTGAATAGCAGTATGAAAAGCAGGAGCGGATCGATTCTGAGGCCGCACAGGACAATCCCTGATTATATGACCCACCTTTTTACAATAATTGCAGAATTTCTTCCTACAATGTTTTGAAATGTGCCCAAATTCCTTGCAATTATAACACTGTGGCGGAGATTTGGATCGTCCTCTGCCTTGAACTGCGTAGGCCATATTAACCATCTCAGAACTACTAGCATCTTGAGCGAGACCAAGCTGGGAGGCAAGTCATTGTTCTTCACGCAAGAGTTCACCCAAACAAACCTCCAAAGATGGAACAGGTGTGCGATTAATTAACCCAGCACGTGCATTTTCAAACTCTGGTCGAAGTTTCATCAAGAATTGATCCCGCTGGCTCTCAGAGTGAACCGCCTGTAGGGCTGCTAAGACTGCTTGGAGAACCTGAGAATGCACCAACCCAGTATAGTCATTCCATAAATTAATAAAACCAGAGTAAAATTGCTCAATAGAAAGATTCCCCTAGCGATAGTTTCTGATGTCGAGTTCCAATTGAAACTTTCGGGCAGAATTATCTTGATAATAAATGCGACAGAGATAATCCCACATCGCCTTAGCAGTAGTGAACCCACAAAGATTGTTGACCATATGAGGTTCAATAGAGCTGAGTAGCCAAGAAGCAATTTTGGCATCCTGACCTTCCCAAGAGCTGAGTGCCTTGGGATCAATGGGAGCCGAAGAAGACCCATCCAAATGGCCCCATAATTCATTCCCTTTCACAAACATCCGGAACTGAAATTCCCAACTAGCATAATTCTTGCCATTAAGGTGAACAATAGAATTTTCTCCTGACATAATAATCACAAAAAAAAATGGACTGTAGAAATACGACCCAAATTACCACAGTCCAAATTACCACAGCCCAAACCACTATAGGTGCAAGATAAAATCCAGTAGCAAGAAGCCCAATAGCCAATAAAATTCAGCAGCAAATAAACCCAAGAAACACAGCCCAACAGCAACAAATAAGCCCAAGAAACACAGCCCAACAACAACCACACAAGATGAAATAGCCAAAATCAACAATACCAAAAATTGCACTACACCGAAAAAGAGAGCTAAAAAATAGACCTGATTCTCCCCGCCACGTGAAGAGAAAAATCCTGCACTATGTGAAGAGAAGAAAGACACCTACGATCGTCCAAACACCCACGATCGTCTGCCCTCGCACACAACAGTTCACAAAGGAGACGTACCTACAGGAATAGCACGGCAAGACAGACACGGCCAGACCACTGAGCAGCACCGAACCACTGGAAAAAAAAAAGAGGAAAACCGAACAACCCAGGACCACCGAACCAGAAGACGTTGCACCACGCCACAAACCAAAACGTACGAGACTTCGTGCCAAACAGAAACGCCGACAACCACTGAACGTCGATAGCCGAATTACCGGACGCACAAGACTTCGTGCAAAACAAAAACGCCGACAAGCAAGTCTTCGAACGCCGACAGCAACTAAAACAGAGACAGTCGTGAATGCCAAACCACCGTGAAATTACACCAATCGGCAGAGAAAACGATCGACAAAAAAAAAATTCCAGGATCACGTCGGCCAACACCCAAACAAAAACAGAAAAAAAAAAAAATACTCAACCCGAGAGAATTGGGGCTCTGATACCATGACAAAATAGCAATTTGGTTTGAATGACTCTCCTTGTGAGAGCTACTTCCATTATATAGAAATTGTCGACCATTACACGGCTGGAAATCAGCCATTATAAAAGAAAGAATAAAACTATACAAGGTAAGAATAACTCCTACCAAATTATACAATATATACTTCTAAATATAGTTTGAACGAAATATGATAGCACAAATCAAGCCATTAAATCTGCTAACATCAACTTGCTCTTCAAAATTGAAGAGCTATAGGTTATGCCACACCCCCGTTTTGGGATATAAAAGGAAATGCAAACTTAAGTTCATAAAAAGTAAAACATCCAAACAAATTTCATAACATATATATATATCAGCAATATTTTCAGTTAGTACATAATAAGCCAGGGATCACAAAAGAACAATGTTCGTATACAAAAAGGTCAGTCTGGTCTATGTCCTATTGCTTAGGGGGGGCTTCTACCGTCCTCCAAAGTAATCCGATCTTGTATTGTCATTAAACTTTACAAAAAAAAAAAAAAGATCCCTGACTAAACACTACGGTCAATCAAAAAAGCAAAGCAAACATAGACCCATTGGTCTGCATCAATGGGCCAAAACTGCAAGTTGTCATAAGTTGCGACCCCTATAGGTATGCCTATTATGAGGATAATGATGTGGAGTGCCATCTAAAAGTTTATAGGGGAAATGGGTGAGTTTGACAGCTCAGTAAGGAAAGTATAATAAATACAGTATTTTTAGGAAACAAAGCTTAAATAAATCAATCAAATAAGGTACATTTAAACATCATGTAATTAATTCAATTGCAGAATAACCATTATGCAGCGTGTAAGTTTTAACATCCGCTGGCCCAACTCCGCTATTTAATCGTGAGCGGCACACATTTGGCACATCCTAAAGGACTGATCTCGAATGACCTATACGCTCATCCTGTCGTCACAAGGGAGAGCCGTTGGGTTAGGAACTTCCCTAGGTGAAGACCCCTCGACCGATAGCCCACACTTTTGGTGTGGTTGCCATACTACCCTTCTATCATAAGATTCGGATCATATCACGATGGTGCCGTGGTTAAAACTTATATGATACATGCACATATAACAATACGATGATGTCATCAACTCTCGCTCCCATGGAGCACATGCAACATATACAGTATCATCAACTTGCTCATATGGTGCATAAATATAATTATGCATAACCTCATAAAGTCCCAATCATAATATTGTAACATGAGTAATGATGAAATTTTAAAGGCAAGTAATATAGAGAAGTAAAAAGGATTTTAGGAAAATTCCCGACTTTTTCTTTTGAAAAAGTTTTATTAAAATTTTGCTGGAGTTTTTAAGGTTGTGTTTCCCTTACCCGGAGTTTCCTGAGTGGGGCTTTAGTTACTTCTACCTAGATTTGATCATAAAAATAATTTAGAAAAAATTCAAAAAAAATTCCTTCATGCTAATAACAGAATTTCAGTAATAGTCACTTAATTGTAGCAAGTTTCAAGGTTCTCCAAAATTCCTACAAACTTATAGATTCCTATACTGACAAAGAAATAACATTTTTGTGGATAAAATACCCTGATTTTTAGAACCTTTTCGTGCAAGCTATTCAATTTAAAGTAGTTTCCAATATAGTCACGATTTTGTGCTCTGAGTTGAGAACGAATTTTAAACATCTGGAATTTAGTGCAACCCAAAGCCAATTAATATGTAAAAGAGCCAATATATATATGAACTTCATAAACAATGAAACTCAAATGGGTCTATGTCATCTGATACTTCTCTCCTTCATTTTTATTTACAAAATTTCAAGGATCCAAATTATTCAAACATTACAGATTTTTATAATAAATTTCGAAAATCAACTCTACATAAGTAACCTCAACACAGCACATATACTGAAAGATCTTATTAGAGGAATTATTACAAATACTTTATTATATTTCAAGATTTCCTAACATGCAAATGAAGTATCCTATTTAATCACACACATGGATTAGACTAAAAATGTAGTACGAGATTTCAACCCAAAAAAAAAAATCATACAGCTCACTTAATTTATCAACACTAAAATTCTCAAAGTTTTAGACAAGAACCACCATTTTTAAAGTTAACTAAAACTCAATAGACAAGAAATCTTGCTCATAATTCATCATACAACTCAAATCCCACCATTCACAGGAGATTAGTGCAACCTTTAAAGAAAATTTACTTAATCCATAGCATTCTTCCAAAACCCCAAAATCACAGGCTATAGCTTAATCACCAACTTGAAAATGTCATAAACGCATAAGAGGTTTACCTATTTGGGTTCCTGCATTCAAACACCCAAATCCCCAACACAATTAGCAACCCATCAAAACCGCGAACTCTAATCCCCAGCAATCACAAACATCAACATAATTCCACAAAATTACAAAATCAAACACCAATCCATAATGACTGGTCGTGACAAGTAGAGGAGGAACACTGTGACATGAAAGACAGTAAATCAAAATAACTTATTTCAACACTTTACCTATTTAGTTTTTCCTACAGAACAACTCAAAAAAATTCTCAATCCCCATTCGGTTTTCTACAGAAAATCTTCCACAAAAATAAACCCAAAATCACAATACCCATTTACAGAAAAATCCCCCCAAAAATCTTGCAATAGAATTCACACCCATTCGGCCATCAATAGAAAATCATACAAAAATTTAAATTCCTACTTTGTTCTAACCGAAAGTTTCTTCATAAAAACCCTAGCTTTCCACCCTAGTAGTTAACGCATTGGGCCAGGAAAAAATTCCCTGGTCCATGCGTCAATTGCACCGCTAGTGGGCTCAATCTACGCCTTGCATCTGATGCAAAGTTTCTCTTTTGCTCTTGTTTTTAAATAATAAAAACAACTAGCCTAATAAATAAAAAGCCTGATATGGTTAAATTAAATCAGCTTGGTGAGGGACCAAAAAAAAAAAAAAAAACTAGCCAAAATAGTTCCGTCTCTTCGAGTCACTATTTAATTACAATTGATTCTACTAAACAATTGTAATTGCACTGTAGTTTATATTTTTTATTAAAACAATTAATCCGTTAAATTTACTTAATTTTGACTTTTGATTCCTCCATGAAATCTTCCGTAACAGAATTAAAGCCAAGATACTGTCATTTAATTCTCTACCTCTTTTTCCTTGAGTCCTCTAATTTTATATATTATTCTAGTACTCGTGAAAGACTTTTCACATGTAATTTGTATTTTAGTATCTCATACCAAAATGCTCTGGCTGGAGGCTTAGAATAATCCAATTCATAAAATCAATCTCAATGGAATTTTTTTTTTTTTTTTTTTTTAATAAAAGACTTGGATTCCATCTTGAGAAAAGCTTTTCACAATGTTAATTGTGTTCACCCAACGCACTGAGTATATTGACCATTATTTTGATCTCACCCATAAATGTATCAAAGTAATCTACCCTTCACATCTAAATATACAATCATCTCAGGATTTAGAATCAATATCTTAATTAATATTAGGAGTATGAGTTTTTCCCTTAGATAGTATTTTCATGGAAAAACAATTCCCAAGGTCCGATCAGTGCATAACACCTTACACATCAACCCGAAGCTTTCAACTTCGCCTGATCAAGATAAATCACAAAGATTCAATATGTAACAATCTTCGTAAATTGAATGCCCAATTCCATTTTCGACTGCGAACTTTTGATAAGTTAAGACTACAAGGATTATGAACTAAGATCTTGTGTGATAACTCTTTACTCACACCATAGACCATGTTCAATGTAATCCAAAGACATTTCACATGCAAAATATATATAGACATTATTAAGCATGTAAAATTACATATGCCATATACTTAAAGATAGATTAGTGAATACAAATTTATTCTTAAAAACTTATATGTCAATAGTACATTGAGATTTTTAGGGCATAAACCCCAACAAACTTCCACTTGCACTCAATTCCATTTAGGCATACATTTGACTCCCATTCTCTCTATGTGAGATTCAAAAATCTTATGAGGTAAGGTCTTTGTGAAGGGGTTTACGAAATTCTTAGCCGATAGAATCTTAGCCACAACCACATTTCCTCGAGTCACTATCTTTTTAATGAGATGATAGTTGCGCTCGATGTGTTTCCCTCTCTCATGGTTCCTTGGATTGTGCAACTGCTGTCATAAAACAACATGATAGGAGACTGCTCTATCCTCATAACACCAAGATCCACTAGGAACTTCCTTAGCCATACTGCTTCCTTTGCAGCTTCACAAGCCGCAACATTTTCAGCTTCCATATTCAGTAATACATGACTGCTTCACACTTCTCCAACTAATGGCTCCTCCACCTAAGTTATAGATATACCTTGAGGTAGATTTTGAGAATCATGATTTGACTGGAAATCAAAATCTGTATAACTAATTGTTGTCAAATCCTCACAATGGTAGATAAGCGTATAATCCCTTGTTCTCCGAAGATACTTAAGTATATGCTTTACAACACCCAATGTGTTGGTCTATGGTTTGACTGATATCTGCTGACCATGCCAACTGCAAAACATATATCAGATCTAGTGCATAGTGGCATACATGAGGCTTCCTACAACTGAAGCGTAAGGAACATTCCTCATTTGCATTTCCTCTCGAGGTGTCTTAGGACACCACTCCTTAGTAAGAAGAACTCCATGTCTAAAGGGAAGTAACCATTTCTTGGAGTCGCATGCTAAACCTTGTCATATAAAATAACACATTTTCTTTTAAAACAACACAACCTGGTCTCAAACACATGATCTAAACAATCAAACAACGTGCATAAAGAAGGCCTACAAAAAGAAAGACAATGAAGTTTCAAGGTTTGTGGGTAAGTCTATGACTTAGTAAATAAATCATTACAAAACTATATATGTAATTAGCCTTAAGTACCGACTTTTAATTGAGAGAACATAAACATGAATATTTTGCAAAAATGAAGAGTATTGCCTCTATTACTATGCCCTCATTAAAAGGTCGGGGTTTGTTTTGAAATATTTACAGAGGCATAGTTCCAATGACAATACCTAGAGTTTAATGCAGGGAAAATCATGAAAAAATGTATTTTGTATACATATATGTCATTGTTCGTCTCATATGGTCTACCCAGGATATTAATCCCTTCCCGGCAGGGTTGCCGCTGTCTCAAGGGACTTGTAATACAACACTGGTGCCCCGAATATATACGCATACCGTCATATACTAGCAGCCTGACCGATTCCGACCTTGGGTGGCCCATGCTACTAGTAAAGCCGTAACCGTGACCGTGACCCCTATTGAAGCATGGTGCACCGGTCACAAAACAACCATTGGACCCAAGGCCTATCATAACATATTGTAAACTTTTAACTATAAAGAACAATTCATATAATAGTAAGCCCATGGCCGTTCTACCGCACGTACCGATGTACCATGTCTTACAACGCAATAATATGGTTGATTCTTCATAAAAGTAGACTAATCTTGAAACAATTATAGAAGAAATATGAAATTTTAATAGGCTTATATCATATCATTTAAGAAAAGTAAATCATGCTCAGTCGGCTAACATATCGCATCCCTTATGAACACAGTTTTGTTAGTATTTACTTACCTTGTCTACTCATCTATAAATTGAGACATCCTGAATTTCCTTAATCTATGACTAGACCTTATTTTCAGCATTTCTACCATACCGTGATCGTTTGGCAACAAGGATGATCATTCGTCTCACAAGTGACGAATGTTCGTGTAAGGCTCGAGGAACGTTTGGCATTACCAGCATGCATGCAAATATAAATATAATCTAAACCTAACATACTAACTCTTAAACAAAATTCCTAATAACATAACCAGGGTATAATAAACATGTCACAGTGACTATTTATGAAATCAAGAGTGGTGGAAAGCTTATGTTTTGAAAAATGTCATTTTCTTTTAAAAAGAGAAATTAATCCATAAAGCTTGAATGTAAAGCAAAATGTGAAACGAATAAATAATTAACAAGGATAAAACATTAATAATCGTGAAAGAAATGTTAGGCAAA
Source organism: Alnus glutinosa (assembly GCF_958979055.1). NCBI lineage: Eukaryota > Viridiplantae > Streptophyta > Magnoliopsida > Fagales > Betulaceae > Alnus > Alnus glutinosa. The sequence continues at coordinate 13,146,222 of NC_084887.1, forward strand.
ACTCTTCTTCTCACTCTAGAACTTTCCTTTAACCAAGAAGCATGATAGAATAGGTGTATTGCAGTAGAAATGATGCTGAGAGGTGTAGGGTGAGAGGTTTTTATAGGCAAGGAATGCAGAGGATAAGGATCAACTGATTTGGTCATTTGGCGAACATTCCTCAAGTAAGTGGCGAATGTTTGTATAAAATTTAGGGTAAGACGATCATTCGATGTACGGCCGCGATCGTTCATGGTACGGTCTGACACACAAGCTGAAGGCGTGGGATGTACTTTTCGACACACTTTACAATACGCCAATGATCGTTCATGGTGTGAACCATAATCGTTAGCGAAAAGATAAGGATTGACTGGCCACGTCAGATAGGGTTTCTCGCGATCGTTCGTGAAAGGGTAACAAACGTTTGTCAAAGGTACAACAAACGTTCCAGGACAAATGGAGAACGTTCGTGGAGGAAGATAAATGGATTAAAAGCATTCTTATTTATTTTGTAAAATTTTTTTGATACTTGTGTGACTGGATTAACCTTTTATAAAAATATTGATTTTTATACGGGGCCTCACAATTTCTCTTTCACACTTATGGAGGCTGAGAAGTCTTGCAAACAACTTGTCTTAGGTTTTTAGGGTTTTATAGGGATGGAAAGTCAAGATTTTAGGGTTTTGGATGCTTAAAAATCAATTATTGTCGTGCCAGGATTTATTTTTTTTTCCTCTCTCTCTCTCTCTCTCTCTCTCGAAATATCAAAAGAACATTATGGAGAAATACACTTTATTTCGTTGTTGTGAGCTGTTTGGCTGCCTTTTTTATGGATTCAAATTCTCAGCAATACTAGAGAGTTGCATGGGTATGCAATTCTCCAAATTCAGACTATTCATTTATAATGAACGGTCACAATTATGCCATGTTATCAATCCTAGCAAAAACATTTTTATCACCTCCTTTCTTCTTATGCTTCTTGAGCTGACCACCCTTTAAGGGGTGATGGGGTGATCTAGTAACCCAAAAAAGACCACCCCAAAACAATTGATAGGGTGGTCCAATTACCGCAGAATAGGTTGGGGTAGTCTGCCTACGTTGCCAAGGGTTGGTTGGCCGAAGAAGCATAGGGGAAAGGATGTTAGAACAATTTTTATCTTTATTTTTTATTTTTAAAAATGTCAAATCAGTCTATTCAATTAAACTGATTTGGAATAGGCTTCATGTGATATAAAAATTTGCTAATAACTCACTGCGATAAGCAATAAGAGCAAACATGTTAATATTTCACCGCCCATCTCAACGTACAAATTTTTATACCACTTGAAACTTATTATAAATCGATGAAGTTACATAAACTGATTTTACATTTTTTTTAGCTAGAATTAATAACGTGGCATAATCATAGTTGTTCAATGTAGATTTAAAGAATTGCACGTCTTTGCAATTCTCTAGCATGGGATCTGAATCCCTTCTTTATATATCAGTTTTGTTTTGTGTTTAATTCATTTTTTATTTTTGTAAAAAAAAAAAAAAAGGAATCTGTACAAAATTATTAACCGCCAAAGGAAATTTACTGACGTGGCAGGGCATTAGCTAACAAACTGACGTGGAGGATTCTGAATCTCCTTCAAAACGGTGCGAACTCTCACATTATTATTCTCCCGGCCACACAGTATAACTGAGACCAAAATTCCCCAAGCTGAAGCAGAAGCAGAAGCAGTGGTGAAAATGGAGATTCAACGCAACAATCCGAGCTTGAAAGTGCGAGCGAGGAACGAGAAGATGTCCCTGGATGACTACATGGACTTCCTTCTCTCTCAGGAGCAACTCCATCCCACCGTTAACTTCCTCAATCAGGTCCACATTTCGCTCTTTCTTGAAATTTCGTATCACTTTTGAAGTTTCAGCGATGAAAATTCAAAATATTCGTCTCCGACCGGGTATGTTTGTGTAGCATTTGAATTTTGAATATATATATATGTGTGTGTGTGTGTGTGTGTGTGTGTGTGTGTATTTTTATTTTGATATTTTGGTAAATTTTGCAGATCATCAGAATGCACGGATTCACGAAAGTCGTCAAGAAGCCTAAGGTGACACTGAAGTATCCAATCTGTGTCTCTCTAATTACTGAAACTCTTGTCTTTGCCTCTGTTTGGTAGCTGAGAAATTGGAGGAAAGTAATTGTAGATCAAATCATATCCTGAACTTAAAACTTTTCTGCTTATTCTTCTTTTCTCCCTCCTATCTGAACGGTAGTTTCCTTCAAGAATCAGGAAATTATGTTTGGCTAGCTACCGAGAAAACGGAGTAAAGAATAGAAGCACATTTTAATTTCCCTTTCCACTATATCTATTTCTGACCGAAAAAGCTCAATTCTAGTTTGTCAAATAGTTGTATTAGACTCGATTGAGTCGAGTTTTATCGTATCCATTTTCTTTTATTTTGATCTAATTAAATTACTGTCATGATTGCGTTTCTCTCTCTGTTGCTCTGAATCAATGGAAATCTTAGCCCGGAAAAGCGAATTCACTAAAACTATGAACATTACGTTATTTTTGTTCCTAAACTTAGCCCAAATCTCACTCAAATCAACTACAAATTTTGTTACATTTTCTCAGCAACCAAACGGACACTAATTATGATTCTCTGTTTCAACAATTTGACAGAAATCGCTAGCCGACGCGGTGAAAATACTCGATCTCGTGAAACCGTCGCGCTCGACACTGAACGACGACATTTCGTCCTTGGCGTTCGTCGCACTGGAGGACGTAATCGCCGACCTCAAAGACCTGAACTGGCAAGAATGCTGCGTCACGTCTATCCAAACCCTCAACTCGTGGAAACCAACGGAACCAAAGGGTTCGGATCCGAGAGGCGTTGGCGACGGAGCTTCGTCGTCGTGCGTCGTCGGATCGGAGTTCGGCGAGCTACCGAAGAAGCTGGGGCCGAACAGGAAGAAGATGAGATTGAATGCAATGATTGCAGCGAGTGGTGGCACTCGTGATGGCGGTGGGTCTTCGGGTTGCGTATCCGTCGGATCATTCGGGTCGTGTTGAATTGCAAATAAACCACAATTCATATTATTTGTGGGTGCGTAGTTTCTAGTTTCTATATGGACTTATGATTGTAGACGAAGCAATTATCCTTCACTTACTTCCATAAATTTTAATTCAATACAACTCGGATCTACTTTGAAGTTTTAGTGAGAGTTTGCACCCTATCCAAATCAACCCTTAAATTAGATGAAGAAAATATGTGAAATAAATAAAATTGTCCTTTTATGTGGAAAGAGTCTCCCATTCTCAATAACCCTTTATGTTGAACGTCAAATATAGAATATTTTTATAACTAAATAAATGTAAAATGAGCCTATTTATCAAAGGCAATGTGTAGTCATTTCATAGACGGATGGGCAAACTAATACACTGAAACCTCTAAGGTGTTGGCTAACCGGTTAAAAGAGGTGCTTCCTGCTATCATCTCTAGCAATTAGAGTGCTTTCATCCCGGGTAGACTAATCACAGATAACATTTTGGCAGCTTACGAGACTATGCATACCATGCAGACACGGATGTGGAGTAAGGTGGGTTATATGGGCTTTAAGCTTGACATGAGTAAAGCTTATGATAGGGTTGAGTGGGACTTTTTGGAGGCCATTATGGAAAAGCTTGGCTTTTCAACGAGACGGATCAGGCTTATCATGGCTTGTGTTAGGTCTATCTCCTATTCTGTAGTTGTTAATGGCAATCCTGTGGGCAAGATTTTTTCTACTAGAGAAATTAGGCAGGAAGATCCAATCTCACCCTATTTGTTTCTTCTTTGTGCTGAATCTTTGAGCTCTTTATTGTAGCAAGCTGAAAATCCTGGAGTTATTTCTGGAGTACCTACTTCAATGAAAGGTCCAAAGCTCAGCCATTTATCCTTCGCAGATAACAACTTGAGTTTCTGTAAAGCAAATTCGGTAGAGTGGAGGCGCCTGTTAAAAAATCCTTGGTATTTATGAGGCCGGGTCGGGTCAGAAATTAAATATGCAAAAGACATCCCTCTTTTTCAGTAGGAATACCAATCCAGCTAAGAAACTTGAGATTCTTATTGCATCTGGTTTCTCTGAGGCCTGCAGAATTGAAACCTATTTGGGATTACCCACCTTAGTGGGAAAATCAAGATCACAAGTCTTCTAAGGAATCAAAGATAGAGTGTGGAAGAGGCTTCAAAATTGGAAGGTCAAGTTCCTTTCTCAAGCAGGGAAAGAGATACTTTTAAAGGCTGTGGTTCAAGCCATGCCAACTTACAGCATGAGTGTCTTTCAATTGCCAGTTGGTTTTTGTAGGGAGTTAAACAGTATGATGACAAGGTTTTGGTGGGGGCATATGTCAAACTCCTCAAAAATAGCCTGGATGAGCTGGGAGAAAATGGGAAATGCAAAGTTGGCTGGAGGATTGGGTTTTAGGGATCTCATTATTTTTTTAATAAGGCCTTGCTTGCCAAACAATGTTGGAGGCTCTTACAGCAACCAAACACCCTTATGGCCAGGATCTTCAAAGCTAAATATTTCCCCCACTCCTCTTTTATGGAGTCTTCTCTTGGGAGCCGCCCGTCTTTTGCGTGGAGGAGTATCTTTTCAGCAAAGGATCTACTCCAATAGGGCTTAATTTAGAGGGTTGGAAATGGCCAGAATATTCAAGTCTGGGGGGACCGATGGCTTCCTGTTCCAGTTTCATATTCTGTCCAATCTCCCAAACAATTGCTTGCTGTGGATGCTACAGTAGCAAGTCTCATTAATTCGAATACGAAGGAGTGGAAGGCTGATCTAGTGAAAGCTGTCCTGAATGCAGAGGAAGCACAAGTGGTCCTGAATATCCCCCTTAGTCCTTCCCTTCCACCTGACAAACTTATATGGCAGGGAACCAAGAATGGTGTGTTCTCAGTCAAAAGTGCCTATCACCTTGGAAAGGAAATTCAATAGTGTATGGTGGAAGATTGCTCTCATGTGGACAAGGAGAAGGATGTTTGGCAACTCATTTGGTCTTTGAAGATCCCAAATTTTGTAAAACACTTCCTCTGGAGAGCATGTAAGAACATACTTCCCACAAAAACCAATTTGTTCAACCGTAATGTGGTGGACTCTAAACTTTGCCCTTGCTGTCTTGTGGAGGAGGAGGATGTCCTTCATGCTATGTGGAGTTGCCCAGGATGTGTGGGGTAGTGGCCCTTTGATTTTCCAAAAGAGTAGCTTCATTTGGATTTCTTTTCAGCAGCTTTTGAGTTTTTTCTCTAATAGGCTGGGGTGGGATGATCTTAACTTAATGGCGATTTTGTCTTAGCGTATATGGTTCAAGCGGAATAAATTGGTCTTTGTTGATGTTCTCCTTCATCCTTCCATGGTAGTCCAGGAGGCAAAAATGGGGTTGGAGGTTTTTTTGAAAAGCTATGCTTCTTAGTTGAACAAGTATAGCCTAGCCCATCAATGTTTACTAGAAGATGGCAGCCCCCTCACCCAGGTACAATCAAAATAAACTGGGATGCCTCAATAAATAAATCTACAGGTTGTGTTGGCTGGGGGATTGTGGCCCGTGATCACTGCGGTTCTGTACTAGGGGCAAAAAGTGCTTACAAGAAGATTTCTGTGGAACCGGCCATGGCTGAAGCGTTGGCAGCATTGGAAGCTTGTCTCTTTTGCAAAGAAGTGGGTTTTTTTGACATCATACTTGAGGGGGACGCATTACAGATAGTCCTTGAGATCAACTCGGGTTCACCTTCTCTCTCTCGTTTTGGCCATTTCATTGATAGCATTAATCGTGAATTATCGTCTTTTTGTTATGCAAAGTTTGTTCATGTACCAAGGGAGTTGCATTCAGCTGCCCATGTTCCAGCAAAGGAAGCTTCCTTCCATTGTCTAGACCATGTGTGGTTGGAGGAAACCCCCTATAGTATCAGTGATGTTGTACTTAGGGAACATGTGTCTCCCTAGATCCTTTTTGTTCTTGGATCAATTTTTTTGACTATTTGTCTAATGAAGCTTGATGATTTTGTTCAAAAAAAAAAAAAAAAAAAAAAAAAAAAAAATATACACTGAAACCTCAAAATATAGTTCAAAGTTCTATTAAGTTAAAGTCTATGGGAGGAAAGTATAGTTTAGCCAAATTATAGGGTTCCTTTCTTTATAATGGTATTTGGGCCAGCCCACCGACTTTGCCTAAGTGGTGTGCACATCAAGTTATAGCATATTTGTTTGGCAATTGACTTTATCTTTGTTCTCACATCTCTTTAAAAAAATATAAAAAAATAAAAAGGATGGGGAGGGGGGGGGGGGGGGGGGGGGGTGGAACTATACATCCCCTCAAACTACCATTCAATTGTCAATGTCTTCCCTCCCCTCAAACTACAAAAAAATGTCAATGTCCCCCTTAAGACTAACAAAAAGATAAAAATAACCATTTTTTTTTAGTAAGAAAAAATGTCCTTATGAATTTGAAAAAAAAAAACTAAAAACTAAAAATTAAAAATTAAAAATTGAAAAATAAAATAAAATTAAAGAACTTAAACAAAAAAAGAAAAGAAAAAACGAAAAAAAGAACGAATATTTTTTAAAGAAAAAAACTAATTTTTTTTAATAAAAAAAAAAAGAAAAAAAAAAACCAGTTTTATTTTTTGCTATTTTTATTTTATTTTTTGTGTAACTTTTTGTTATTTTATTTTTTTAATAATTTTTTTTTTAATTTAAAATAATTTTATGATGGATATTTTTGTCATGAGGGGGAACATTGACATTTTTTGGTAGTTTGAGGGGGGACATTGACACAATTGGTAGTTTGTGATGCAGGAGAAGATTGACTTTAGGGTAGATTTATTTTATGCATGTGTGCTTTAGTTTTACTTTTGAAATAAGGATTGAGTTTTCTATTTTATGCATGTGTGTTTTAGTTTTCCTTTTCAAATAAGGATTGTGTTTTTCCTTTTCTACTAGGACTATGTATTTCTTTTCGAATTAGGATTTCTTTTCATTTTCCTTGTTCAATAAAGTTTTGAAGTATCAATTAAATTTTAAGTCTTTCAGAGTAATTTCTCTGTTTACTTATTTGGGGCAATTAGGGGTTATCTCTTCCCTATTTGTTATTTTCTCTCTTCTTGAATTCCCTTTTCTATCTTCAATTCATAAATTCTATTGCTATCATACGCTATCAGAACAATCTTAGTTTTGCCTGGCGTCAGTTGGTATCAAAGCTTAAGTGTCTTCTTGGGGTGAACTTTTCATCAGCTTTCATGGTTGGTGGTCATGGTCGTGGTTGGTGTGGACAAGTTCCGAATGAGGAAGTCCCCTACCATAAATGTTGTTGTGAGTTTTAATGAGTACTCACAAGCGCACGAATCGTTTGCAATATAGTGTGTGCAAGTGCGAGGTCGAATCCATAGGGAAATGGTCAAATATTGATGTCTTGTTTAATCAACCTCATTTTTAACCTAGTTCCAAAGGTTTGAGGATTGATTCAAGAACAAAAGACTAAATAAAAGAGATGAAATAAAATATGCAAATTACAAGGAACTAAGGCTAAGGAATCTACCAAACCAAATCCAACAACTCACACTCTGATAAGTGCTGAATGTTACATATTCAAGCCCCTTAATTTACATATGTTAAGCTCTTATTTTTGTTATAATTTGATGTTTTGTGTTGTTTTTGTGTTTTCTTGTATTTTACAGGTTTTAGAAGAAAAACTGATCAAATTCCAAGATTATAATGAAGTCAGCAAACTCACTTTTGGATAGATTCAAACTCCAAATCAATTTTGAATTTAAGGAAAGAGAAGTTGGCAAAAATTCATTATCTTTGGAAAGAATCCAGAATAAGCATGTTTCAGTAATTTAATCATAACTTTCGCCTCAAGTATCAGATTGCAACAAAATTGGTGGCGTTGGAAAGCTAATAATAAAGGAAACAAATATGTATGAAATAGGTTTTTCTTAATTCGGACGTTTTCCATGCCAAAATCGCCCCGCAATAAAAGACCGCAAATCTGTACGAATTTTGGAATCCTTTTCCTACTTGGATAGAAATTTCAGAAAAGGAGAAGACTTGTAATTATTCTTTTTGGACTAGAAAACGTACTTAGAATTGTAATAGGAATATTAGAGCTTTTAAAGCTTCTATAATCCCTATAAATAGGCCTCTAGCCTTTGAAGAAAGACACACAAACTTAGAGGAAGAATCAAAGGCTACATCAAGAAGGAGGTTTTTTTATAGTTTTTATTTTCTTTCTTTTCCTTTATTAATTTCTTATGAGGATGATTTCCATCCAAATTATGTGTAACTAATACTTTAGTTAGGGCTCGATTGAAGCCCTAATCATGTCTTTTTAAGTTTTTCAATTTGCCTTGCTACAATTTATATATTGATGCTTAACTTGATTAATTCTAGTTTCTTGAATTCCTCGCATGTTTATGTTTAGCTAGTATATTCTTGTGGTATGGATTTGTTATTTATGTCAATTTGGATGACCGAGTCCTGGGTATAATAGAGTAACGGAAGAACCCCGACACAGGTTCTTGGATTAATCAACATAAAGACAATTGGAATAGATACCATATTCCAATTTGAGTGTGTTTACCGATTTCCATAGATTTATGCTTTCTTGAAGAACAACTTAGTAGATACCATGCCTAACTCGTTGTTTAGGGAAATTAATAGCTTTAGGAGAAGATACCATTCCCTTGTGGCTGGTAAGCATTAAGCATCATGTTATGATTGTAGTATTGTGCATATTGCGAATCTATTTGAGTATGATTAGCGGTGGATATCGAAGCCTTACCTTTTCTTCATAGTATTTTTAATTCAATCTTTTATCCTGTCTTATTTTACATATCGCTTTTAGGAATTTCTCTTTAAATACAATTTATACCAATCTTCGTGGGAATGATCTTGTATTTGCCTGCTATACTATTGTTTTGATCTTGTGCACTTGCGAGTAAAACGTACAAGTATTTGCCTATTTATTTAGTAGATATTTGCACAACACACTCTTGGTTTCCACTTGAACACCCAAAGAACATTAAGCTTTGGATGTCATTCAAATTTCTTTACCACTAACTCTAGAACCATTAAATGAATCCAACTCAAAAATAAATCACAAAGAGTACCCATTTGAAATCAAATCATCAAATGTATCCATTCAATGAACAAATCACAATGGATATCATCATTCAAACCGATAAAACAATGTATCCATCGGTTGAAACACATTAAATGTCATACATCTACCACCAACCACATTCATTGCAAAAGATGAAGCATTATATGAATGGAATTTGAACAACAAATATGATATATCATTAAATGTGCAAGTAGTATAACAAGAGTGTGAGTGTCATCACTGGAAAGGTTTCATCCTCAACCTTAGTTGAGGTTACTAGCCTTCCATGACTAAGAACACCACAAGAAAATGAAGAACAAACATGGAAATAGAAGAAAAGCTTTACAAAGAGAAAGTGTCTAAGAACAAAAGCTACTGGAATACACTACAAAATGCACGAAATTAAACCTATCTATTGCTCTCTAAACTCCCACAACAAGGAGGCATGGCTATGGCTTTATAGAAGGAAATTAGGGTTAGAAACCCATGTAAAATGACTTCTCTAACTCCCTCTAGGGTTCCTCTCTTGCTAGAGACAACCAAGGTCACGAAACCAGCGTGTTCTGCTGTGAAAATCAGAGGGAGAACTACTTTTTGTCATGGAGATGCTCCTGATTAGGTGTTCTGGCGCGCTTCTGCAAAAGTAAGTTCTGGGAAATTTCGATCGATCGATTGACTTTTCAGGACTTCCGAATTTCTAAGCATTTCCACATGAATTTTGCCATTCCTCACTTATTGACCTACAAAACATAAAAACACAAAAACTAACCAAAGCATCAGAAAATAACAAGGCTAAAGGTCTAACTAATGTAAATCAAGGGGTCCAAATACACAATATTTGGCACTCATCAAATGTGATGTACAAGATGTGACTATTGAAGACTTGCAGAGGCAAGTTACAGAGTTAACCCAGCGTCTAGCGGCGCAAAACTTGGAAAGGGATCGTGAGATGGATGATTGCGATTCCAATTCCAGCTTTGAGAACCCGTATCATAATTCTGTTCTGGGTTGGGAACAACGTGGTCGAGAACATCGATATGGAGATTTAGGCTTCAAAGTTGAGCTTCCCTTCTGGCACTCTACAAGCCGAAGGCTTCATTGATTGGCTACACGAAGTAGAGCAGATCTTTAATTATAAGGAAGTTCCAAATCGCATGAAGGTGAAGATTGTCGCCATCAAACTAAAGAGTCGTGCATCTGCTTGGTGGGAGCAAGCAATTGAAGCGGTCACGGGATAGACAAGGCAAGCCAAAGATCTATGATGGGGAGAAAATGAAGAAGAAGATGAAGGGGCACTTTTTAACCTTCGAATACACACAAACATTGTTTCACCGGCTTCATATGCTGAGACAAGGTGTGGAATCTATTGATGATTACATCGAAGAGTTTTACCAATTGGTTGCTCGAAACGACTTGTGAGATATCGAAGAGCAGTTGGTGGTGCGATACTTGGGAGGTTTACGGCAGTCCTTACAAGACGTCCTTAGTCTCCACTCCCTTTGGACGGTTTCTGAAGCCTACCAACGTGCCTTGACTGTAGAAAAGCAACAAACCAGAAGCAATTCCAGATCTACACCAAGACGAGATCAAAATACACGAGGAGTCCATCCTCAAGAACCTCACCCTAATCCTCAACATATGCAAGGCCATAGTTCCAACTTCGACATTCACTGTTTCAGATGTGGGGAGCCCGGTCATCGAGCGACTGATTGTCGAAAGCCTGAATGTAGAACGAGTAAGAATCAATTGAAGATGAAACAGTAGAATAAGTCAACATCAAAGATCCTGTTTTTAATGATAGCAATGACGAGGAGATTTTGTAGGGAGATGGGCACGAGACTCTTGTTGTCAGAAAAAGCTTGCTTGCTCCAAAAGATGACTCCGAAGAAGCTTGGTTAAGAACCAATATTTTTCATACCACATGAACGATAGCGGAATAGGTTTGTAAGTTTATTATTGACAGTGGTAGTTGCGAGAATGTGGTGTCAGAGGATGCAATTAAGAAGCTTTAGTTGAAGATTGATCGCCATCCAAAACCATACAAATTGTCTTGGTTGAAAAAGGGAAGTGAGGTAACAGTAGATAAAAGGTGTTTGGTTTCGTTTTCAATTGGAAAGAAATATTTTGATAATGCATGGTGCGATGTAGTGTCTATGGATGCATGTCATTTATTACTAGGCAGGCCTTTGCAGTATGATCGAGGCGTTGTCCATGATGGGCAGCGAAATACCTATAGTTTGAGCATCAAGGGAAAGAAGGTGGTGTTAGCACCTCGGCGAGGAGTCATCCCTATACCGGTGGCTAAGAAGGACATTAATCTATTGTCAATGTCTCGGTTCCTGGAGTAAATAGAAGAAGAGGGCGTTGTGTACGCCTTGATGACATGTGAAAACGGTTCCAAAATAGATGATGACGTGTCAGTGGAGTTACGAGAGGTGTTGCTTGAGTTTGCTGGTTTGATGCCAGAGGAACTACCCCTTGGTTTGCCACCCATGAGAGATATGCAGCACCACATCGACTTTATGCTAGGGTCAAGCTTGCCGAATAGACCAGCTTATTGCCTCAGTCTGAAGGAATCTGAAGAGTTGCAACGCCAAGTGACAAAGTTGCTGAAAAGAGGTTACATTCATGAGAGCATGAGTCCATGTGCAGTTCCCGTGCTCTTTGTTCTGAAGAAGGATGGATCGTGGTGCATGTGTGTTGATAGCAGAGCCATCAATCCTTATATATATATATATAATATGTGTGTGTGTGTGTGTGTGTGTGTGTCCAATGTTCAATATTATACAATTTATAGAAAAGCAACATTAATGCAATTGGAGTTTTGGACGCTAGTTCCAATAAGATTTTACTTGCATGTTGAATGATCAAGAACATGTTCTTGACGTTCTTGGTGTTCTTGATTAAACGTTCAGATCTTCTCTTTGATGAATGATTAGGACCGTGAGTGTGGACTTACAAACTATTCTCAAATCAATAGAATAGGTAGAAGTATAACCTTGAGAAAACCAAGTATTCTCACTTGAATATTTCTCACAATCCTTTTTGCACGTTCTTGTGTCTTTCACAAAAATATTTATGAAACTTGAGTCTCGCAATTTTTTAACTTATGAATTAAAGAATTCTATCAATCAACGAATTGGTGAATTATGTTTCACTATAGTCCTCTATATAGACTTAGATTTACAATCATGATTGGCTTAAGAGATTAACTGGAGTTGTAGAAGAACTAAGATTGGAGTCATGGATGAACTAAGACTCCTAAAATCCTATCCTATAGGGTGCACAGTCGAGGGGATAAAATTACTCCCTTTGTGTCACAGTTCTTTAGGAAGAAGAAGGGTAAAGTTGGGATCTTTGAATGGAAGAGCATGGAAGAGGATAGAGGCATAAGGGTGTTCTATTTCAAAGGACACGTGGCAGTAGATGAAGTGGTGTTAGTGAGGTGCATTCCAGCTGGGGCACTTTACAGGGGTTATGCGGTGCGTTTGGGGCTAGCCTAGGCCAACCGGTTATGCTAAATAAATGGGCTGTTATAGTGGTCTATTTAGCATGGGCTTTAGTTATCATTTAGGCTATTGGGCTTATTTGTAAAAGACTATATATATAAGGTCTCTACGGTTGTTAGAGGGTATCTTCTTGGCATTGATTGCTTTCTGTTTTGGAGGTTGGCTTCCTTGAATCAGCCATTACTGTTGCTCCCTTTATTCCTGCATTTTGCATTTATTGAAGCTACCAATATTTTCTTCATCCTATTCCCTAAATATCCAAACCATAAATTGTGTTGTTCCACTTTGCCCCTGCACCATATGGCCATGGAGGGAAAAATTATCGCCATGCGCTTAGGGCTAGGTTAAAACCCTAGCCCACTACTACTACACACTGTAATGTTCTAGTGAATTAATTAACTGGTAGTTAACTTCATGGTTCGTCTCCTAATCTTATTCTAAGAAGAACAAGACTACAAGGATTTCATCCTCTCCAAAGAGAGTATGGAATAGAAGACTTTCACTCAAAAGAATAAAGATAGCATTCTAAAATCCACAATCACCACTAGAATGGCTAGAGTAAACTAAAACATAATAATAATAATAATAATAATAATAATAATAATAATAATAATGTCAGCCAAAGCACTTAAAATACGGTCAAAAGGTTAGTCATCAAAATTGTTAGTATTTTATATTGGCTACATTCTAGATAACCAAAAACACTTTATGTAATGGTTGCGAATTAACAGGATGGTCGGGTATCAATTCAAAATCTTCATATAATCAGACAGTGTTCAAATCAAAGCATATTGACTGATCACAAGCTTCTAGAAGATGTCCATGAAGAGTCCTTGCAAATTCCAAGCCAAATCAACCAGCTCTTGTGCAATCGTCCGGACGAGCCTTTGAAGACGTCCGGACGCCCCGCAGTGTCCAGCAGATTATGTTGAAGACGTCCGGATGATAGAGCAACACCGTCCGGACGCTAGGTCAATCAGCATTCAACTCGGAGTTGGATTTCAAAAGTCGATATTGTTAGGGAGTCTCTGCAAGCTGTTCGGATGACATGGCAACATGTCTGGAAGCTGTCCAGCATTTCAGAATATTCCAGTGTTCCGTTCGAATGTAGAAAGGAGTTTTAGCGAGGACCGTCCGTACGCTCGGCCAAGCCATCCAGACGTGGACCTAATAAGGATAGAATTGCGCTGTTTCTGAAAGGATATCGCAGAAGACCATCCGGGCGTGGCTAACTTCCGTTCGGACACTCAACAGCCATAGCCCGAATCTCAGCAGTTTTAGGTTTCTTATAAGCCTATAAATAGAGGGCCCTAGGCTTGTAAATTGTATAGAATTCGGTATTGAATTCTCTTAGCTTTGAGGGGGTGTTTAGGGAGAATTAAAAATCTGCTAGCTCTCAAGCCGTTGCTGGTGTGTGCTCAATAGTTAGTGTGAAGTCTATCTTAGGGCTCGGCCTTAAGGTAAAGGAATCTATCAAAAACCCCTTCAGGTAGGAGATCTGGTTGGAAAGCGTTCACGATAGGCTTCGTATCAGAGTTAAATGTATGACTACTGCATAAGGGTATGTGAGTACGAGTGTCTTGTAACTAGCTTTGTTTTTAGATAGTGGAGTTCTTGGGTTTAGCTGCCCCGAAGTGGTTTTTCTCTTCATAAAGTTTCCACTTCGTAACAAATATCTTGTCTTATTTAAATTTCGCATTTAAGATATTTTGTTGCATACAAATACACACACTTGGTTAATTTAGAAGTCATTATTTATTTTCAAAAATGATACAGATTCGAAACAAAAAGATCTGAGAGTCACCAACAACAAGGGTCAAATCCACACTTAAGAAGATACAGCATAAAGTGATATCTATCATAGCACGGCGGGATTCACTAGGTTCTCTCCACATTTGCGCCAGCCAAATAGGATCTAACTACTCAAAAATGATCTTGAGCAGTCCCTCCAGCAGGACCACATGCTGCTCCGAACTCGTCATCACAAAAACTATCTATAAAACAATACATGTTTCATAGGTCGAAAGATGCAAGTGTAAGTCTATCACTTAGTGAGTAATAATATGCATGATACACATGTTATTATATGGTGAACTCAGTTTAAGTTTAAATCACATGCGAGTATTCTTTTCATTGTACAAGATGATGATGATATACATATAGTATATTGCAAATGATCTATAGTTCATGTTATAGTTCAATTCCAAATGATCTACCCAGGATATTAACCCCTTCCTAACAGTGTAATGTCTGAGACATTATTTAATGTTTAAAGTATACAAAATTAAGTGATTAAATGATTAGGATTAATAAGATGCCAAGAAAATACTTAGAAAACCTTAGAAGTTGAGTTTCTAGACATAGCGTCTGAACAGGCTTCAGAAGGGCTTTGGACGGGAGCCACAGAGAGCAAATGTTCTCTCTGGAGTATGCGTCTTGACGGCTACAACTCCCGTCCGGATGGCAGCCACAGAGAAGAAATTTTGCAGCATTTTGCATGCGTGTCTGGACCTTCACTTAACCTGTCTGGACAGCACCTGAGATAAATATGAGAATGAGTCTTTTTGGACTCATTTCTGCCGAATCACACCCCCAAACACGATTTTCTCTTAGGGTTTTCACCTAAAACCCTAGATCTACGAAGATCCAAGCTTCCAACCTCAAATCTAACCCTAGAAACGTGATCTACGAAGCTCGATCTACGTTTCTACCGATTGTTTTGAGGTAATTTCGTAAACTTTTATCTTTTGAAATTTTGGGCTAAATCTTGTGATGTTAGAGTTTAATCTTTGATGTTCTTTAGTATTTGTGTGTTTTGGACCTTCCAAAATATTCCCAAGCTTTAGGTAGCGTTTGAGTGAATTTTGGTGAGTTTTCCAAAACCCTAGATTATGAACATTTAGTTTAAATAGTATTTTATAAGTTTAATCCTAAGATATTCTTATGGGTTAATGTTATTATGATTATGTTAGTGCTTTATGTTTATGGGTTAATGTTTATTGTGATTAGGTTAGCAAAATAATGTGGTTGGACTAGTGTTTATTGTTTATGGGTAGTTGATTGGAAACCCTAGAAAATTCTATGGGATTTTCCATGGGTTAGCTCTTGAGTAACCTAAGAGCTAAGTGTTGGTTTAATATTAGAAAAATGCTAAGTGTAGTGCAATTTTTTTATTTACAGTGGCGCATTGCAAGGCACTATCTAGGAAACCTAGTTTGAGTTTAATATCCGCACAACCAAGGTGAGTATTATACTCACTGAGAAAATGATACTATTTCTATGTACTTTATAGAAACACAAATAATATATTGTTTTCTATACCGAACCGACATTATGTTAATTATCTGTTTTGGATGTTTTGAGTAGCTTTAATTAGCTTGAGATATATAAATGATCTTTATGAGAAACTAGAATTGATTGTGAAATATGACTTTTTTAGTGAGTTTTATTGCCTGCTGTTGTTGGGATAATTGAGAAATTGACATATTGCATTGTTTAGAATAATGTTTATCAAAGAGCATGATCATGACTTTGGGAGTAATACATATATATAGTTTTGAGTATAGAGCATTGTGTTCTAAAAGACCCTTGGGCTGGTGTTCCCATTGGCAAGTTGGAAGACCTTTAGGCCAGGGTTCCCATCGGCACTATTTGTGAAGACCCTTAGGCCTGCGTTTCCATTGGCACAACAACATTATGGTGATAAAGACTTGTGGGCCTACATTCCCTATGGCACAATATTGTGTTGTGTACATGAGCATAGCATTGTTTTATGATAATTGAATTGTTTTCATGATTATACATAGTAGTTTTCATGCCAGACGTATCTATATGCCTATGAGGCTAATGGGAACAACGCATATGTATACGTTTACGGCTAGATTGCTTAATTGTTTTAAAAGCATTGAGCTTTGAATGTACATGGATGTTCACATTGCTCAGGATTGGGAAATGCTAATGTCTTTGTATAGATAAGCAAACTGTCATTTGTTCTTCAACAGAGACGTGCTTGTATACTAGAGCTTCGCTCGAGTGTGTGCGTGATCGAACTGATGTAGCAAAAGCACTAAGCTTCAATGTACTTGGATATGGTGTTACCTATTTTTAGAAATGCTGATATCTTTGTATAGATAAGCAAGATGCCATTGTTTTCTTGCTTAAGGCCTATGTGTATGCGTGAACCCGTAATGGAGTAATCGCGTACATGTATGTCTGAGCTACCGATCATAAAAGTATTATTGTAGATGGGTTTATATGTAGATGTTTCCAAGGTGGGATGACTGGAACTTCTACATATGTTCACAGCTGCATAGTATGCTTTAATGTTTTCTTAAAAGTCGGTGTTTACTATATCAACTACATGTGTTTTTAAAATGATAAATGTTGTAAAAATGGGTAGCTAATATTGTAAATGTAAGACAAAGGAAAAGTTGGTTCTTTGTGAAAACTCAGTGATTTTTATACTATTGAGGTCTGGGTATATTATGTACTGAAACAATGAACTCATAATTTTCGCCTGTACGAATGTGGTCAACCCCACAACCGTGCATACATTGAAGCTTTGGCTGCAGGTTCCGTGAATGTAGATGATGACCGGTATGCTTAGTGTGGGATGCTATGATTTGAGCACTTCGTGACAGTCATATGTCACGGGTTCGAGGGTAGTCTGCATTTTGGTAGTATTTTGTATGGCTTGTGTATGATGCGACACTTGTATTTGGAGAACCATCCTTTTGTTATGTAATTAGAGTATTATTATGTTAAAGCCTTAAACAGATAGACTCATAATGGCTCTTTTATGTAAACAACAGGTGTGTGTGTGTGTATAGATGTGTTTCTGCTATTGATATGTATTCCACAATATATTGATTATGTTTTCCATTGCATAGATGTAACTCTGATTATTAGGTACATGTTATGGGGCATGTGCCATATGTTGGCTGAGCGACAAATAGTTGTGCCATTGTGATGATCCGTTTGTATGTTTTCGAAAAAAAGGGTGAGGGGGTCGTCATAGACAGGATTGGCACTGTCCTGAGGGACCTGTAATACAACACTAATGCCCCGAATATGTACGCATACCATCATATACTAGCAGCCCAACCGAGTTCGACCTCAGATGGTCCTAGCAAAGTCGTAACCGTGACCTCTATTCAGATGGCCCTAGCAAGGCTCATCATAACACATTATAAACTTTTGACCATAAAGAACAATCTAGATAATAGTGAACCCATGGCTCTTTTTTTGCACAAGATGGTGTAACATGTCATACGATGCAATTTAGTCTTCATCGTATTTTACATGCATGCTTTCATAATTTCATTATCTTGCGCCATTAATCACACAATTTCACAAAAAATAGAGCACAATAATAAAAATGACATTTCATGTGAGTTGTAAACATACATGTTTTGAAACAAAAAACATTCGTGCTATGCGGAAAAATAATAATAAGAAGTATCCATGTGAGTTTTTACTCACTTGTATCGCATGGCTCCTTCAACAAGTCTCCTTAAGGTTCCACAATCTCGAAATTTGAGAAAAACCTTTCATCAGCCTTAAACTTGAGCTAAAACAAGCCTTAATTCCTAAACAACTCAAAATAAGCTTTCTATTCGTTTGGCAATTGTTCGTCCAATGAATGGCGAACATTCGACTTAGACATCGTCATTCGTCTAGTGAAGGACGAGCGTTCAAGGCTCGGGCAAAATCCCAAATTCCAACCAAAAAGCCATAAAACTTATTCTAAACAAGTTTTAGGGTCTTAACATGATCTCTAACATAGTTTTAACCTCAATAACATCTCGATGCAGTACTAGGTACATTAAACCTCATTTAAACCACTAGTATATCGATAAACCAATATTAATGCTGAAACTAAGTAAGGATGTAAAACTAGTTAGAGATATTAACAAAACAGTAAGCAAGGTTACGAAAATTAACTAAGAGAGCTCCTTCTCTTTTTTCTCCAAAACACTGTCTCACTCTCCCTCAAGGATTTATTGACGAAATGGGCGAAAATGATACGAAAAGGGTGAAAATTATACGAAAAGGGCTAGGATAAGGGGTATTTATAGGAGAAGAAGTTGAAATGGATAAGAATCAAATGATTTGGCTTTTGGCGAACATTTACCAAGCGTAACGCGAACATTAATGTAAAATCTAGGGTTTGGCGATCGTTCGGCGTACTGCCGCGACTGAGATTTACTTTCTAACACACAATACAACACGCCAACGATCATTCGTGGAGGGGACCACGAAAATTCCTAGTGGGAACTGTGAACAATCCTGGTTCGTTCAACGAAAAAGTCAAAAGATTCAAATTTCCATAAGTAAGAGCTAATTATCTTTCGATAATTATCTGGGGCACTACATACACTCTTAAGCATGGGCTTGAGTTTTATCACTTAGGCCTAATGCTTCTTTAATTCCACTTAATTCTTTTGGAATAAATTCTAAGAGCTCAAAGCTCTTTAATTGCTTAAGCTCTTATAAAATAAATTCCTAAGCTCAATCATCTCTAAGTAATAAGTCACTTAGGAATCATACTCCTTTAGCCCATGTTTTATTAAATAAAACAATCCAAATAAATAAATGTATAACTAATGTCCAAATCAAATGGTCAATTTACATCACCTCAAAGGGGGGACCTATAGGAAAAATTACAAGTAGCTTCAATAGGTCTGTGACAGTATTACACGACACTTTTAATAACAATTGATTCCATTAAACAAATTTGATTGCACTCTAATATGTATTTTCAAATTAATAAATTAATCTACTTATTTATTATATATTAGCCCTCCATGGAATCAATCCATAGTTGAACCAAAATCAATACACTGTAACTTTGTTTACTACCTATTTTTCTTGATAACCTTATTTACTTACATGATATATCTTTTTTGTTCCCTATGAGATATCATCTCACCTTTCACAAAACAAAGTTTCAATAAATACTACTAAAACACTCAAATCTGAGCTTTAGGATATTGATTCACATTAAATTTACTTCAAGAAAAATATTCCTTACCACTTTGTTCTAGGACAAAGGATTTGGATTTGTTCTTGAAGAAGGTGTTCCTACAATATCCATGCGATCACCCAATGCACACATATGTTGACCATAGATTGATCTCACTCACATACATCAAAGTGACTTACATTTTACATCTTAGTTCACAATCTTCTTAGGATTTAGAGTAACTGTTATAAGTTGTCGTACACGTACATCATTCTTTATCATAGTGTTGAAAGAATGATTACTCACGTAGTCTGTTCGGTGCATGGTACTACCTTTCTCTTACACCAACATATTAACCTGAAGCCCTACCTGCTTCTCCTAATCAAGATAAATCGTTGAGGTTGACATGTTATAGTCTAGATAGATTTCTTAGTTCAATTTACGACTATGAACAATCTTTTATAAGTTACAGGACCCTATGACTATAATATTCTATGTGATAATCTCATTATTCACACTATAGTCAAATACAATTTAACTTAGGGACCTTATATGTATATAATATAAAAATATTGAAACATATATGTACATGTAAAATATTAACGTATATGTCCAATGTTCAATATCATACAATAATAGAAAAACATCATTAACACAATTGGAGATCTGGACACCAATCCCAACAGTTAAAAGGGTGCATGATGCTTCTGTACTAGCGCATACACCTAAATATTGACATTAATAAAGAATTTTCTTTTCTTCTCCCTTTCTAAGTGACTCTTCTTTCTTTGAAGGCTATATAAAATTAATGGAAAAGGATTCGTTCCATTTTATTTGAATATTTGTTTTATTATTTAAATTTAAAGTTAGTGTATTTAACCGTACATGATGTCAAATTATTTAACTTTTATAAAAGACGAACAAAAGTTGATAAGTGAAACCTTTCTAATATATATATCTATATATTTCCTGCAATTATTTTCCTAGGTCAATTACAATAACATTTCAATTGTGAACTGCTGGGAAATTTTATTTATTTATTTTTCAAATTGAAATGGAAAGGATCCTTCTCGGGTAACGGTGGACTTTTTCCCTTTTCCAATGTTTGGTTAAGAACATGGGAGTTTAAAGTGGCAACAAAGTAAAATAGAGAAGAGGAAGCATGGTTTTGATGGGATACGCTTTACAGCACTAGTAATAATAGGCGTGTTCCCTATAATAAAAAATACAAATATTTATAAGGAAAAATTTTAAGAAAATAGTTCGACCTCCCCCTTCTCCCAAAATTGGCAAGAGCAAGTGGCTCAACCGCCCTAAAGAACTTAGAGATAGTTGAGCCATCCCCTCTAGCCAATCTAGAGGTAGTCCGATCGGTCATAGATTTTATTTTATTTTCTAATTTTAATTTTATATTTATTGTTTTTTTTTAAAAAAAAAAATTATTATAAGGAACATGTCTTATTATTATTGGTGCCGTGTGGGTTCTAATAGTTTCTGTCAAAATTTTAAATGAAAATTTGCGAAGAATTATTTGCCATTTAGGCTTACCATGGAAAATTTTAAGCTATTTTTTTTAATCCTTATCTTATTGAGCTTATTGCAAAACAGGGACTGATTTTGCATTATTAAAAATGTAGAGAAGCACAACCCTAGCGCACAGAAAATATATATATATATATATATATATATATAAAACCTATCCAAAGAAGAAAACCACATTAAGAAATTTTTGAAATCCAAACATAAAGAGACAGGAACATATAGACTTTTAACTCAAGCAGGGTCCACTCGCAGTCTTCAAAGCTTTGAGCATTTGCATGCGCAGAGAATACAAATAACATTAATGAACCAAAATGTAACGCCCAACTATACTGGTCCAAATTTGATAGTTAGGTGCATCGTAGCATGGTCTATTTTCGATACTGGGGAGACTGGACCAGCCAGAGATTTGAAATTGAGACTTGCGTGAAATCCGGGTGTTCAAAATGAATCAGAAATAACCCACAAAATTTGCAGCAGCCATAAAACATTTTGAAATTCCCATGGTTAGAAATTAAGCGTTTAAGAAAGTCAAGTTGAAGTGGACAAAAAAATTGATATCAAACTTCAATATAATCATGCAAATCTTAGAGCTGGCTCTCAAAAAGAATAAAAAAGGCGGCCTTCAAAGACATTAATTAAGATAACTACTAGATGATTGAATTTCTTCACAAGATTCATCTTTCATTGATAAGTTCAGAAATCATTTGTTCATCCGGAAGATGACTTCAGTGAATTTGAAGTCCAAAAGATTCACAAATCATTTCTCCATTAATATTTTAAGACCAAAAGACAACAATTAAGTTTAACGTACATTTAAGAAATTCGTACAAGCATAAAACTCCCATCATCATGCACCACTTGCATATAAACGGGTCCATTCCTTTGCTGCAAGATTCCAATCAACAAGGGCAGTAATAAGTAACATGAATGAAAAACGTCTTGTAAATTCAACTGAAATCATTTTCATTACATTAGACAAGTTATATATTATGGTGAAAATAAGATACAATTTAGCTCTACATAATAAAACAACAAATAGTGATATAAGATAGATAATCTTAAAAACTAATCCACTATGGAACTATTCTAGGTCACATGCCTAGGATCTTGGTATAAGCTAACAGCAGAACTATAAATATCATTGAAATTACCTGTCTCAACAGCTTCAGCTTCGTCTGTCTTCCAATGCTTCGCAATGTTCTCAGAAAGAGGATCATCAGGGTTTGGAGCACTCAAAAGAGCCTGGATGCTGATCCATATAAAGCACACAATATTGTTAATAAAGTCAGTTCTCTTTGCTTAAAATATCATATCAAGACCCAAGATCAATATTTCTTATCTACCTTTGTCTTCTCACGACTTGGTTTACATTTCAGTAGGATTTTAAGTACTCATGATCCGAATATTACACTTTTTTTTTTACGTAGATATTTCCACATGTTTTAAATGAAGGAAAGCCACTTCCTAAGCATGGAGTTATGTATGCTTTTAATGTGGGAGGACCAGATCACCTCAGCAATACCGTTCGAATTTGGAGGGCTGGACTCCATTTGTCTTTAAGAATATCAAGGCATATCCTTCCAAGCTGCATAATAATACCCATTATATTCAGAAACAATAAACATCGGATTTCAAGCAAGGGAAAGGAGTGAAAGGGGGCAGATACTATACTTGCCTTATCAATATTAGGATGATATATTTTGGTCAGGAAGCGAACCTGTCATGGAAAAGCAGAGTCTATGAAAAAAAAAAAAAAGACCTCAAGGTTGAAAGCAACAATCCAACTACATATAAAGGATATGACATTGTTCAGAATTGCCAAGTTTCAACCGCAAAAACTGCCTACAGTGAAGGGACATATAGTTAAGAAGCACTTATGTTCCTCCTAAAGGATTTTCAAATATAATAAACTTTGTTACTATGGCTAAGAAAAGATCAGTTACGTATTCAACCATGTATTTGGTTCTACATATGCCAACAGAAGGATAAACAAACAGACTGCAAGATTAAAAGATGTGCTAATTTTTTCCACTTCTGCACAAAGAAAATAAACAAATCAAGTCTCTTCCAACTTAAATGAATCAATTGTTACATGAGTAAGATATAGAAAAGAACGGAAAGAGTTGAAACTAAGTGCCTAAATTAACAATCAGGACATCACAATCTTGAATAGCTAGCTCATCAGCAGAAAATTAATTTAACCTATTTAGCAAGGAATTAAATCAATTGATCTAGCACAAGGGAAAAGAGGCTAAATTGTAGCCGTTAGTTTATCACAAAGGAAAAGTTAATCAGTTGGTATAGATAAGGAACCTCCATCACTGTCATTCTAGACAATGAAGCAGATTTTGTGTTCACGACTGCATGTCTCATTTGATACAAAGCAGCTTCCTTTTCTAGAAAGTGAATTTGATATAACAACCTCTTTACTCTCATAGAGAACCTTTTCTACAATGATCTATCTAGCTACCCTGATCTCCTCACAATCCCTGTAATTATAGCTTCATTCAACACACTGTTTCTCCAGATCTCGTTCTTCAGTGAAAAAATTGAAGCCTATATGAAAATGCAAGATAATAACTTAATTTTACCATACACTGGTCAAAATAATAATAATAATAATAATAATAATAATAATAATAATTTTACCATACAGGCTTCAATTGTTTCATGTAGGTCATCACCTTATACTTTTTCTTTTTTTTTTGATAAGGCCTTATACTTTTTGTTAGAACAAGTACAAAATCAGGAGAGCCTTTTCCTGGCTGTTGAATGTAAGTTCAGACCATCAATTACGTAATATAAATAAAAAATGGAAACACATGGCTGAACTAGTATTTTATCAAAATGATTATATATGCTTGAAGAACAAATCGGCTGCATTAAACATATATGCTGAACTACGAGAATAGATTAGACTACCTAAAACTCAAATATCACTTTCATCAAAATGAACTTACAGATGTCAAATATCTCATTCCCATAAACTTCTTACTCCAATAGATGATCTGAAATTTTGATTTGCTCTTGTACATGCCATATATGGAAGGCCTAACCATACTAACTGTTTTGGTAACTTAACTTCTAACCACTTATCACTAGTCCAAAATTGCTCTAGGAATTTTATTGTCTATAGAGTACTTAGTGGCTAAATGTTAAATGAAATCTCAAAACTTTCTTAAGTGAAGGAATCCTCTGGAAATCAATGATGTCCAAAGATTTGTTTCACATTAATTTTATACCAGCAATACAATCAAATATCAATGGAAACATCTCAGTAGAATCTCTTCAAAAGCCAAACCAACTTATCTAAGAGATCCTCCAAATTCAATTCATGGTGGATAAACTGCCTCTTGACAATGATGCTGCACACAGAACCACCATTTCTGGTGTTTCTATGGCAAGTTGATCTTGTATGCAGCATGCTAAAGAACAGAGCTGCATACATATATCTAATATAGTAAAACTTACCAATTTTGTCTGTATTCAGAAATTATTCTAGGGCTTTCTCCTGTCAGATCATTTAAGCTCATTGAATACTCCATAATTTTGAAAACCTAATTTTTCTGTGAGGTTTATTTCATTATCAAAATATTTCTGAATGATTGGAAGAGATATCTTTTCTCATATCAGTACATACTGAGCTTAAGGCCAGAAATTGAAAAAATTGAAAAAAAAAAAACAAAAAAAAAATGTAGAAATTTTCCAATCTATAAAAACCAAATTGCTCTTGAAATTTAATTGTCTATTGAGTAGTTTATAGCCTAATGCAGTCCCAAAACCTCTTTTAGTGGTAAATAAGGAGCTTACTCTTAATTGAGTAGTTTATATCCAAAGATATGTTCGTATAAATTTCATATAAGCAATACTATCAAATATCAACTTACCTAAGGAGCTACTCCAAATTCAACTCATGGTGGCTAACTGCCTATTTAAACTGACGCTGCAGAAGAGATTGGTATGAGGAGGTTTGTGGTGGTGTTATTGTGGTGAAGTGGTGCTGTATGTGTAAGAAATGTGGGGAGTCTATTCACCATCTTCTCCTTTGTTGTGAGGTTGCAACAAAATTGTGAAATGTGCTTTTCCAATTGTTTGGTGTTGATTGGGCTATGCCTTGAAGGATGAGCGAGTTGTTAGGAAGTTGGAGGGTACAATTGGAAAACCTTAATGCTTTGAAAATATAGAGGTTGGCTCCTGTGTTTAATGTGGTGTCTTAGGAAAGAGCGGAACACAAGAAGCTTTGAAGATTGTAAAGAATGGATTGTTAGAGATGAAAAAGATGATGTTACAATCCCTTTGTACATGGAGAGTGGTTCTAAATTTTCCCAAGTTTTTGGAACATAGTTCTTCTTTTTCTATAATGTAGGGGGTTCTCTTGTATACTTCATGTGTAAGGGTTGTGCCCCTTTGCACTTTGAATTAATATATAAAAAATAAATAAATAAAAAAATTGACGCTGAAGAAAGAATCATTTCTGGTATATTTCTATGCCAACTTGACCTTGTAGTTCTTCATATTTTTAGTATTTTTATAATTCTAATATAATAAAAATAAGCAAGCACACTTGCCCATTTTTATTTACGATTTTTCTTTTTCATTCTCACTCGATTCATAAACTTCTCTCAACACAATTTGATTCTTTTTTCGACCCAACCCCGGAGAGGAGGGGCTATATGGGACATCTATCTATGGGGGCCTGCACTTTATTATAGGGAAAGGGGGGAAGGACGAACTTAATTCGGTAGCAGCGGGGTATGAGTCATTGGAATGCAGCATGCTAAAGAATGGGTGTGCATGAAACATATTTATCCATTGTGGTAAAGCTTAGCAAGTTTATCTCTGCACAGCAATTATTCCAAAGGTCTAGGGCTTTCTGATCTGTCAGATCCAATTAAGGTCTTGCATACTCAAATAGTTTTGAAATTCTAAATGTTCTGTAAGGTTATTTTCCATGAGCAAAACATATCAGAACTATTGGGTTAGACATCTTGTCTGACAACAAGACATTAATCCGGGTAATGAGACCAAAAATAAATTTTAGAAATTTAACCAATAGGATTTCAAAAAAATAAAAATTATCCAACCTAGATACTGTTATGCAATAACCAGAATGCCTAAACCAGAATACAAAATCATAGATTTAACATGCTGGCAGAAAGAAATTTGGCACAAGTTCAGCCCCGTCCAAAAGTTGATGCATACAAGAAAAAATAAAACCACGAGAAAGAAAAAAGTAGAGTCACGGAAATGTGGTCAAATAAACATCCGAATTTGACAGTGCAACTTGTTTGTATCAATTAGTTGCCTGGAAGTTACCATTAGACTTCAACTCCCTGAAAGAAAAACAATTAAAAGTACGACAACGAGGAGATCACAACCTAGACCTGCTTAACCATTCACAATGAGATAGGAGGAAATATAAGGAAAACTTTACAATCTAAGCCACTATAAAAATAATTATCGAATAATGTGAGCGACAGCAATTCTTCAGACAAGCAACCATCTGAAACAGCATATATGTATCTGACTCTCAGTTAAGATCAAACAGGCGAATGCCTTCATAATGAGAAAATGACAACTATAGAAGTTCAACAAGATAGCATTACATAGCATAAATAATATGCCTACATATTACCTTGGGAGCTGCCATTGGGTATTCTTCAGGAAGAAACAATTCTAACTTGAAAACTCCACCTAGATAAATATCAAAATAAAAGAGTTAACACCAAGCATAAATAGGTTAAAGGGGAAGTGATCTAAGAAACAAGGGATAACAAATGCTTTTATGAGGTTCCAAAAATTCCCATATAATCCATAAAACGTTTGCATGATACTATCAGTTGTATACAAGTCATTTGTGTACTTATCGCTCACAGTGTGAGAGACAATCACAAATATTCTCATCCAATGAAGCCACAAAGCAATCAATATTCAGAAGTGCCAATTAAGAAAATCCATAATATATATATATATATATAATGAAGTCAACCATAGAAACAATGTTAATTAGCTAATTACCTTCATAAGGTGATTGAGCTGGGCCAAGAATCATAACATTAAAATATCGCATGTTTTCCTCGGAAGGAGAAGCACTTATCCCAGGAGCTGTATACAAATTTCACAAAGCATACTTAATAAAATTCAGCTCTTCGATTAGAACAAGAATTTAATAAGGAGAATCTACAAGAACATAACCATCCAGATAAACAAAGAAGGCTTAATTGGTCCATTTCTAGCTTCTTGACATTGAGCCTACGTACCCTACATTGGCCAACCCATGAAGTGCAGTACTGCAATAAAGTTAACAATGGCTACTGAAAGCTAGGCCAAAGAAGGCTAACAGAGGTGCTGTCACTATGACCAATCGTAAAGGATTTTTTAGTCCCTTCAAAAAAAGTAAACCGTAGTAGCCTATGAGAGAACATTGTTTCAACATTCAAATATAGTGCTACCCAAATCTATTCAGTTTTATGAATTGCTAACTGAAAAAATGATGTACTGATATGACACACATGATCTTTTAGGCGACTAAGATACTGTGACCCCAACACAAGCTAAAGTAAGCTTGCATTAGTCTAGGTTATCCTATTCCATACTAGCGCATGAAGCTGTTTGTTTTTTATTTGCTCTCCATATTTAAACTAATATGGTTCAATTTGAGTGTACTATACAACATTGAAAGAGACAAATAGAGAGGTAGTAAAACCAAAACATATTTTGGGCACACCAGGTCCAAGGTGGATACGCTGAAGATCTAGTCTTATGCCTAAGTTATTGTATGCTGACACTGACAATTCCTGTTCCTTTTATTTCCAAACTTAGTCTGGTTAGCCATGCAAGAAAACACTGTAGTATGGAGTAAAGAGTTCCACTTGGCGCCTTCCATGATTAAGAGCGGTGCTTGTATGCAGGGCTATGCTATCCCAAAACAGGTTAGAAACATGTGTTCATGGTTTTTGATCACAATTATGTGTAGGAACAAAATGCAAAAATTTACTCCACCCTGAAAAGGATCTTCCCAAATCCTATCCTCAATATACTCCTTCCGCATTTCTCCCTCTCACCATCCTCTTAACAATCTCAGAGCACCAGGAGACAAACATCTTCTAATAATCTCAGGGTTCAAATTTCGAATCAAGGGAAGGGAAAACACGACCCATAACTGGAAATCAACTTCTTCCAAACCAGCTCTTGTAGTTTTTTGTTTATCAATCAAAATATCATAGACGAAAAGAATTGCCGTGTACTTTCTTCGCTCTCGAGAGTAAATGGAAATGATTTTAGTCTTTAAGAAGTAAAAGAAATATCCTCAAAGGGCAAAGCAAAAAAAATCCTTTTTTAGGGGTAAGTAATTGTATTGTATAAAATTGGAGAAAAAAAAAATAAAAAATTCACAAAAGCACGGTGTATCCCAAGCAAAAGAAACAAAACCCAAATGTTCAAGGCTATTCGTAATTTCCATAGCATCGAAGAATAAACCTAACTACCACTAACATTAAGCAAACCCACCGACAAAAGTTGGAGGATTTCAGGTTCTTAATAACTCAAAACGCATAATTAAGCATAAGTAAATTAAAATCGACAAAGTTATCCGCAACATAATAAACACATAAATATATTTACAAATAGAGAGAGCGAGAGAGAGAGAGAGACACCTGGTTCACTGAGAAGCCGCTGGGTTTCCTGTTCATTTACAGAGTCATATATAACCAAAAATAAACCCACAACGATACGAGAGAGAGAGAGAGAGAGGTAAAGATCGGAAGGTGAACCTTGATAATTCTTCGGGGAAGAGTGTTCGCCATTGATTCTTTCGAAGATTGAAGCTGAAAACAGAGAAGGAGAAACGCAGAAGATGGTTTGTATGGAACGGTAGAAAAAGTTAAAAGCCTCTAAATTTTAATATTTCTTTCTTCTTCTTCTTCTGGTTCTTCTGACTCCACGGGCTATTATTTGTTTAATTATTTTGTTGGGAAGTGCGTGCTTTGTTTGCTGGGTAGCTATTTGTTGTCACTGACCAATGAAGTATGGGTTGAAGCATGTGAAAATGAATTACATTATTTTATATGTATTTTTTTAAAATAAAAAAAATTGCAAAATCAATTATTGTGATTTCACCAAATTATAATTAGCTTTATGGGTTATAAAAATTTCCTGACATCTCCCTATGTAAAATAAATAAATAAATAGATCCGTATAATCAACTTTCGTTTAAATTTTTTACAAAAACAGCCAAATATCATGTCAGTCTCAATTATATTATGACATGTGTCACTTACAAATAAAAAAATATATAAAAATTAAAAAAAAAAAAATTGAGAGCGTGGTCGTGCCACCATTTTGCCAAATGGGGAGAAGCCGAACCACCCCATGGCCGATAAGGTGGTTCAATTGCGGCTAAATTTGTTCAGAGAGAGTGGTCGAACCACCTTCTAAAAAAAAATTCTTTTTTTTTTTTCTTATATATATATATATATATATATATATATATATATATATATATATATATATATATATATATATTTTTATTGTGGGTGACACTAGGATTGTACATGCCAATACATTTATTGACAATAATCGTATCTGCATTCACATTTTGCAGTTATCATTTTTAGGTAACCGCATCCGCATCATACGGTTTCTAACTGTTATTCGTGTGGTTATTGAATGCTATCCATTTATCAGGTAATTGGCATTTTTAGGCCTATTTTAAATGATTTTGAAAATGTTTTGGGTTTTTTTTTTTTTTTTTTTTTTTTTTTTTTTTTTTTGTGTTTTGGGCCTGTGTTTAGTATTTTTTTTTTAAAAAAAACGATTTTGAAAATGTTTTGGGCCTTTTTAGGCCTGTTCACAAGAGATAACCTATACAAGTTGAAGTTTAAACATTTACGTTTGAATCTAGATAACATTGATTCTTATATATTCAGTTAGATAGCTTTATCTTTATCGATATCTGATGGTTGATGAGTATTTGAATTCATTTGTTGAATATCCTTGACACGCCCCCTCAAGAAGCGTCCTTATTCGGTCATGTTGTGAACAAGAATAGACTTGCAATTGATCCAACAAAGGTAAAGGTTGTTGTTGAGTGGGAACGACCGACGAATGTTCAGGAGATCTGTAGTTTCTTGGGTTTAGCTAGTTACTACCGAAAATTTATTGAGGGATTCTTCGCATTGTCAAGGCCACTAACTGCTCTCACAAGGAAGAATGCCCAATATGAATGGAGCGAGGAATTTGAAGCTAGTTTCCAAGAGCTCAAGCAAACACTTGTGACTGCACTTGTGCTTACACTACCCATGGAATCTGTTGGTATGTGGTTTATATAGATGCATCATGGAAGGGATTGGGATGTGTGCTTATGCAGCAATGCAAGGTTATGCCTTATGCCTCAAGGCAACTGAAGGATCATGAAAAGAACTACCACACTCATGATTTGAAACTGGTAGCTATTGTGTATGCCTTGAAGATATAGAGGCACTACCTCTATGGTGAAGAGTGCAAAATCCATAGTGATCACTAGAGTCTCAAGTACATTTTCACACAAAGAGAGTTAAACATGAGGCAACACAGATGGCTTGAAGTGCTGAAAGATTATGGCAACAAGATGTTCTACCATCCTGCTAAAGCCAATGTAGTGGCTGATGTACTAAGCAAAAAGTCTCATGATGGTGAGATCAACCCTGAAATGCTTATGGAGCAACTAGCGCAACAGTTTGTGATTGTGCAGATTGACGAAGTGCTAACTGATGGGCCACCAATCATGGCAACCCTTGTTGTGAAGCCACTATGTGTGGAATGAATCAGACAAGCGCAAGAGAATGATCTTGAGTTGCAAAATCTTGTTGATAGCGTCAGGCATGGAGAAGCATCTAGGTTCTATCTACCAGAAGGAGGAATGTTGAAGACTAGGAGTGGGAAAACAGTTATTCCCAATGATGTTAAGTTTATAAGGGAAATTCTTGATGAAGCTATGATGTGGTCTTTTGTTTACCAAAATATATCAATAATAAAATTACCACTCGCAATAGTACGAATCCTTATAGGATAGGGCTATATTGAGGGTGTCGAACCTCAAGGACTGTAGGGGTATTATTATCAAGCTTTTTGAGATTAAATATAATTTAATTAAAAAGACATTTGATTTTTGTCTTCTAAAAATAAATGCATAAAAATAAAAGACATAAATTTAAAGAGAGTAGGGATGAGATAAAGAATAGATGATTGATTTCACCACTCACTGCATAACAATGGTCAATCATACATTAACAAAGAAAATTCATACTATGCAAGATATAGGGCTCGTCTCACTCAAGTAGTCTAGAAATTACCTCTAAAGAATAAGTATAATCCATCTTCGGTTGGCACGGACCATCCACCTAACCGCTAAGATGCGGTACGACTCGTCTTCCCTAAGTATGGACTAGCTACATCTTTAATAGGATATACACACAATCAATGGAATAGTATAACCCATCTTCGATTGGTTCAGACTGTCTACCTAACTTACACTAAACTAGGGTGTAGTACAATCCGTTTTTCCTAGGCATGGCCTATCTAACCCTCTTGTTCATATGTCAATTAAAACCGTTGTATAACAATCATTCACATAATCACAGAAAATATGAAGGATTGAGTTCAATCAATATAAAAGACTTTCTAAGACAAGATAAGAAATTCATAATGATTGAATATAAACATTAAGATCAATTCTCACAGTTATACAACCATCATGCATATAGAAAATACCAAATTAAAATACAATCAAACCATTGTTACTTGGAAAGGGCTACATCAACACCCTATTAGGAATTTAGCCGCTCATCATGGTGCTGGGATGGCTTCTACTATGTTATTCTCCTCTTCAACTTGTCAAGCATCCAAGAATAATTTCCTGTCTAAAGCTAAGCACAAGCACAAGCACAAGCACTAGTACACCTTCTCTTGAAGCTTAGGGGTTTATTTACAGAGACTAGGAGAGGTCTAGAAGCTCTTGGAATTCCAAAAAAATCGTCTCTTGAGTCTTCTTGTCCAAGTATGAGATTGAAACTTCAATCCAAGTAAGAAAAGGATTCCAAATTCGTCCAGAATTGCTGTATTTTATTATAGGGAAATTGTGGCATAGTAAACGTTCGAATTAGGGAAAAACTATTTCTGACATATTTGTTTCGTTTTTTATTATCTTTCCAACACCACCAATTTCATTGCAATCCAATATCTTAGCCAAAAGTTATGATCAAAACACTAAGACATGTGCAGAATCCAAATTTGAACCCAATCCAATTTTGACTCTTAGTGAAAAAATTTCGATTTAATCCTTCACTTGATTTGATTAAACTTAACCACATCATATAGGTCTTCAATTATGATTGGTTAAGCTTAAACTTATCTTCTAGGTCTTCTCAAAGTGTGCTTTAAGCCCAAAATTAATGAAATTAATTGCATCTTTATTTAAAACCCAAAAATATTAAAACAACACAAAATCAAACAAATAACAATGCTAATGAATTAACATATACAAGTTAAGGGGCTTGAATGTACGACATTCAACGCTTATCAAGCTAATCAGACATGGTACATTGTTCATCCCGGCAATAATAAAATGTGTTAGTTTGTATTGGTTGCATTCTGTTTGACAAAATCATTATCTCGTAAAGTTGCTGTTTTAATCAGGGATGCCTTATATTTCAGAGTCTTCATTATGGAAAAGTTGTTCAAGATGTTCAATGACTATTTTGTGCAAATTCCAACTCAGAAAAGTCGGATCCCAAGTTTCCATCCGAACGGCCTAGTCATGCGTCCGGACGCCCATCAGTGTCAAGAAGTCTAATAGTTCAAGGTTGCATCCTTCCGGATGTCATGGCAACACATCCTAATGCACTTTAGGGTTCGAGAAGAATTAGGTTTTCCTTCACAGAAACGAATATGGGAAGACAGCTGCATCCGTCCGGAAAATAGGGTAACATCGTTCGGATGAGGTCCTTAATAAGGCAACATGGAGAAGAATTGCAACCGTCCGGACGTCAGGGCAACACCGTCCGGACATGATCCTTATTATGGAAATTACATACAGCAGAGTTGCAACCGTCAGGATGCTAGGGCAACACCGTCCGGACGCGGCCTTAATATGGAGAGCGTGAAGCGCGTTATGGAAAGGCAGTTGCACAATTATTTGTCCGGATGGCCTTAGCTTACGTTCGGACGCGGCCTAGAGAAATCCAAT
Source organism: Alnus glutinosa (assembly GCF_958979055.1). Taxonomy (NCBI): domain Eukaryota; kingdom Viridiplantae; phylum Streptophyta; class Magnoliopsida; order Fagales; family Betulaceae; genus Alnus; species Alnus glutinosa. The sequence continues at coordinate 13,179,570 of NC_084887.1, forward strand.
TCAAAGTTGATTTAGGTCTTCTATAGCCTATAAATAAAGACCTTTAGTCATGTATTATACACAGAATTCGGTATTCAATTCTTTATAGCTTAGAGAGGGAGTTTAGGGAGAAATTGTGAAGATCCGCTAGCTCTCAAGCTGTTGCCGTTGTGCTGTTGCTATGCTCGTGTTTGAAGTCTATCTTAGGGAGGAGCCCTAAGGTAAAGGAATCCATAGAAGACCCCTTCAAGTAGGTGACTTGATTGGGAGGCGTTCACGTTGGGTTACGTGTTAGAGTGTAAGATACAATCGCTGCATTAGGTATGTGAGTGTTACTGTCTTTGTACTAGCTTTGTTTTCTGATAGTGAATTTCTTGGATTTGGCTGCCTCGGGGTGGTTTTTCTCTTAATTAAGTTTTCACTTCGTCAACAAAATATCTATCTCTTTTAATTCCGCACTTTTGATATTTTGTTACACGTTGCACACACACACGGTAAATTAGAAGTCAATTTAATTTTCAATTGGTATCAAAGCTTGGTACACTCTATTTAGATTTATTTCTTGAGTGTAATCCTTTTGACTTCTATTTTTTTGGCTATGTCTCAAAATTTTAATTCTTTGATGGCACGAACTATGGCTATTGGAAAGCTTGTATGCGTTTTTTTTTTTTTTTTTTTTTTTTTTTTTTTTTTTAAATCATTGATGTTTGGCAGATTGTTGAATCTGGTTGGATTCAGCCAAAGGATACAACTATTGAACTAGTTCATCAAAAAAATGCATGACTTGCTAACGATAAAGCCCTCCATGCTCTATGTCAAGCTCTTTCACTGTCTGAATTCGCAAGATTTCAAACTGTGAAACCGCTCTAGAAGCATGGCAAATTTTAGAAACAACATATGAGGGCACAAAACTTGTTAAATCCGCTAAGTTTCAAATGTTGATTTCTAGATTTGAAGGAATTAAGATGCTTGAAGAAGAGACATTTAAAGAGTTTTACACTAAGATCAGCGACCTAAGAAACTCGATTGTGAGTCACGAGAAGTCAGTCTCGGATGTAAAACTCATCCGAAAAATTCTAAGATCTTTGCCGAAGCGTTTCAGTATAAAGATGACTATCCTTGAAGAAAGCAAGGATCTAGAAGAGATGAAGATTGAAGAGTTGATGGGATCTCTTCAAACCTATAAGTATTCGCTGCCTCCAGTCAAGAAGGCAAAGACTATTGCCCTCAAGGCATCTAAGAAGAAGGCCAGAGTCTCATCTGAGGAAGACTCTGATAATGAAGAAGATGCAGTGGCAATGCTGGTCAAGAACTTGGGGAGACTAATGAAGAATGAGAAATTCAAGAAGAAGTTCATTGAAAGACTAAAGAAGGCCCTTAGAGAATCTAAGCCTGAAGAAGCTGAGAAGGACCTGAGAGGTCCTAGGTGTTTTGAATGCTCAGGCTTTGGGCATATTCGGGCTGACTATGGGAATCTCAAGCAGGGTAAATGGAAGGCCTACAATGCGACTCTTTGTGATGAGCCAGAAGAAGAAGAAACTCCTGCTAAAGATCAGAAATTTCTAGCCTTTGTGGCTATACATGAAGACTATAAGGATTCTCAATCCTACTACTCTAAGCACAGTGATGAAGACGGGGAGGAACTCAAAGAGGCCTATAAAGTCTTCTATGTAGAGTTCTTGAAGTTGAGGGAGACTCGCAAGCAGCACATCCATGAGCTAAATAGTATGTGGACAGAGAAGAGTTCCTTGCTGCTCAAAATTCAAGACCTAGAGGAGAGGCTATTGGAGACATAGCTACAGTTGGAGAGGGTCACTGAATAGAAGCTTACCTACATGCTATTTATTTAGAAGAGCCCAACTGATAAAACAAGACTCGGGTATGTAGTTTCTTCCTCTGATATCCCTTCTACTTCTAAGACTGTATTTGTCAAGCCCATAGTCCCTGAGCCTCCATTTGTCTGCATGGATAAAGGAAAGGAAGTAATTGGTGGGGATGTTCCGGCTAGTGCATAGGCCACTCAGAAGCCTCCTACCATTAGATGGCCTTCTATATGCCATCACTGTGGTTTAAGTGGTCACATCCGAATCCATTGCTCACTTCTCAAAGCTCAGAGATCAAAGGTCAAGAAGGAGTTGCCAAGACAAGCTACATTCGGCACTAGACCTCTGGCCGGCATCAGGCTCTATGTCATCAGGCCTCACGGCATCAGGCTCCTTAGCATCAGTGGCAACAACAGCGATTTGTTCTTGCCAATCAGAATGGCAAGCCCAAAACAAACAAATCAAGGCACTACATGAAGAAGCCATAGAAGACTAAAAGTGACCAATTTTATAAGGAGCTGCCTATGTTGATGCAGAGCATGATAAGGTGGATGGACCATCAGATGAAGGTCTATCAACAACCACCACTGGCAAGGCAAGTATGGGTTAGAGAGGATGAAGCCATTCACCCCATAAGGGGGAGTGGACTCACCTAGATGGTGAGGGTACACATGCTTAGGGTTTGGTTCCTAATCCTAGAGCATCAAGTTTGATTGCACTGCTTTGTTTTCTCCATGACATATTTTGTTTGCCTTGCAATCTAGGAACCAGTGTTGTCTTATCCCCATTGTTTTCTCATGTTGTCTTGAGAAACTTTTGTAGGTACTATTTGGGGATAACAGAAAAAGCACGTTGGGCGCTGGCTTTTCTGTCTTGGTAATTCTGAACCTTTCTCCTTGAGAACAGGTTTGATCTTGCCACACATGCTAGGTTTAGTTTTGTTTCTTTACCGTTGAAACTTGTTTTTATTGTTTTTATTGGGGAGTAAGGTTGCAGGTTGTTCCTTTTAAGTTTTTCAGCCATCTCATTTTTTTTATCTGATATCTCAGTTCATTGTGCTTTGATGGATTATGCTTACATATGTTTGAGATCATAAGTCTGAGATTTGCTCAGTTTTCCTACTGCCTATTTATGCTAGATAGTTGCTTTTCTCACGCAATGATAAATTGTGCACTGTCCAAGGCTCCCCTAAGGTACATTTTTTTTTTTTCTCTCTGACTTTTAACTTCTAAAAATTCTAATGAGAGAGTTTTTTTATGCTAAGATGGTCAAATTGACCAACTCTCAGGTTGAACCTAAAACCTATAAATTCTAGTATTCTTTCTAGTTTGCAGCACCAAGTGATAAAAAACATTTAAATTTCAGTACTTACGGATATTTGAAAAGATCCACTGCTTTTGTGCTATAAATTTGTTCTTAAACTTGTCCCTAAAGAAACAGTCAGTAACCAAATCATTGTTGTTAGTATTTTGGCCTCATTTTGTGTTTGGACAAAATCACTTATATGTAAGGATGCTGTAAACAGGGATTCCACTGTTCAGAGTGAAGTCAGAAGAATTTCAAAGTTCCCTGTTAGCCGTCCGGACGATGTGTCATCCCGTCTGGATGCCCATCTGTCTACTTCTCCATCCATCCGGACGATGTGTCATCCCCTCCAGACACCCCAGCATCATCCGTCCGGACGACGTGCTTCTTCCATCCAGACACTTCACTAAATCGAGAAGCTTCTGTGTCAGCTTGCTCCGTCCGGATGTTTCAACAGCACGTCCGGACGCCTATCAGTTCTCGAACGGTTCACTGATTCTTTCCAAGTTCCAAGAAAGGGAAGATCAATCAACTGTCCGGATGATGTGGTATACCGTCCGGACGTGTATCTCCGTAAGGCAAGAATCGTAGTTCAAAATGAACCGTCCGGACATCTGACAGCTGTGGTCCGGACGCTAGTGCATCGTATATGGTAACTGACGATTCGACTTCAGCCGTCCAGACGTCTCCTCCTTATGATTCGGACACACACGCATCAGATATGGAAATTGCGTATTACTTGCAGCGGACGTGCGTCCGTCCGGACGATCGAGCCATCCCGTCCGGACGATGTTCTTATATAGGAAAGATTTCTCCGCAAAAATTTTGAAAAATCCTGTCGCATAGTTGTCCGTCCGGACGGTCATGGTCCACCGTCCGGACGATCATGGTCCACCGTCCGGACGGCTCACAGGCTTATTTTGCTTGATGCTCATTCTGACCCCCAGACTATAAATAGGGGTCCTTGGGCACTTAGAGCTGCAAGAATTCGGTGTGAATTCCATTAGAGCTCAGAGATATGTTATTTCCTCTAGAGCCGTTTTTCAAGTGTGCTGCGCTATAAATCGAAGTCTATCTTAGAGGTCGGCTCTAAGGTAAGGAGTTCCATTGAAGACCCCTTCAGGTAGGTGAACCTGGTTGGGAAGCGTTCGTGTTGGGTTACACGTCAGAGATCAAGGTACGACCACTGCATCGGTACATGTGAGTGTTACTATCTTGTATCTATCTTTGTCTTCTAAATAGTGGAATTCCTGGGTTTAGCTGCCCCGGAGTGGTTTTTCTCTTAACTGAGTTTCCACTTCGTCAACAAAAATCCTTGTGTCATTTACTTTCCGCTGTGCCTTAATTTTTGTTGACACTTATGCACACACTTTACTTTTAGAAGTCATTTCAATTTTTCAATTGTGAAAATAGATAGACACTAAAGGACTAAGTAAAAGAAAAGTGATGCAGCTTAGGGGGAGTGTATCAGATGAGGGTGGCTAGGCCCTAGTAAAATAAGGTTTGACTTTTGACTGATCTATTTTTTATTCTCTCTTGTTTAGAAAATTTAGTTGCTTTAAGTCATATCAACGAACTTCAAACCTTATTGAGAAAGCCTTCACACATACACACACACACACTCATTGCATGAGTTGAGCAAGCTATTTTAAATATTGTGTCTACAGGGAAATTTTTGCTTATTAAATACTTATCTCTCTTCTATATGTTTGCATATTTCTGACTTGCTATCTAACTGATGTCTCAGGTTTAGATACATGCGTGTGCTGATTTTCTTGTGAAAGGACTAACCTTGTTGTCTTCCTCTCCTTTTTTAGTAGGATGTTTTCTGTGGCTTTTCTTAGTTTGTGTTGGCTGCATTCTGTTTGACAAAATCACTATCTTGTAAAAAAGTAGCTATTTTAATTAGGGATGCCGTATTTTCAGAGTTTTCATTTCATAAAAGTGTTTCAAGATGTTCAAAGAAGATTCTGTGCATATTTCAACTTAGAGAAGCAGGATCCCAAATTTCTTTCCGGACGGCCCATTCATGCGTCCGAATGCCCATTAGTGTCTAGAAGATTCTAAGTGCTCCAATGTACATCTGTCCGGACGTCATGGCAACACGTCCAGACACATTTCAGGGTTCGAGAAGAATTAGGTTTTCCTTCACAGACATGTATATGGGAAGACAGTTGCATCCATCCTGACGTCTAGGTAACACCGTCTTGACGCGGTCCTTATTATAAAGTTATGTGTAGCAGAGTTGCAACATTCCGGACGCTAGGGCAACACCGTCCGGACACTAGGGCAACATCGTCTGGACATGGCCTTAATATGGAAACACGTGGAGCGCATTATGGAAAGTTGGTTTCACAGAAAACCGTCCTGATGCTCAAAGCTTCTGTCTGGTCGCCACCTAGAGAAATCAAAGACAGACTCATTTTAGGTCTTTTTAGCCTATAAATAGAGGCCTCTAGGCATGTATTCTTTACAGAATTTGGTATTGAATTCTTTATAGCTTAGAGAGGGTGTTTAGGGAGATATTGTGAAGATCTTCTAACTCTCAAGCTGTTGTCGGTGTGCTGTTGATGTGCTCGTATTGAAGTCTATCTTAGGGAGGAGCCCTAAGGTAAAGGAATCCATTGAAGACCCCATCAAGTAGGTGACTTGGTTGGGAGGCATTCACGTTGGGTTACGTGTCAGAGTGCAAGATACGATCCTGCATATGGGTATGTGAGTGTTACTGTCTTTGTACTAGCTTTGTTTTCTGAATAGTGGATTTCCTGGGTTTCGCTGCCCTGGAGTAGTTTTTCTCTTAATTGAATTTTCACTTCATTAACTAAACATCTGTCTCATTTAAATTCTGCACTTTTGATATTTTGTTACACGTTGCACACACACACGGTTAAATTAGAAGTGAATTTAATTTTCAATTGGTATCAAAGCTTGGTACACTTTGTTTAGATTAATTTCTTGAGTGTGATCTTTTTGACTTCTATTTTATTTCTACCATGTCCCAATCTCTTAATTCTATTCCTACCTTTGATGGCATGAATTATGGCTATTGGAAATCTCGTATGTGGTTCTTTTTAAAATCTATTAATGTTTGGCAAATTCTAGAAACTGGATGGACTAAACTAGAAGCTACAACTGCCGAACTATCTGTTATTCAAAACAGCGCACGATTTTCCAATGATAAAGCCCTCCATGCTCTATGTCAGGCCCTTTCATCGTTAGAATTCGCAAGAATTTCAAACTGTGAATATGTTCAAGAAGCGTGGCAAATTTTGGAAACAACATATGAGGGCACTAAACTTGTTAAATCTGCCAAGCTCCAAATGTTGATTTTAAAATTTGAAGAAATTAAGATGTTGGATGATGAGACATTCAGTGAGTTTTACATCAGGATTAACAACCTGAGAAACTCGATGTTGAGTCTTGGGAAGAAGGTCTTTGATTTAAAACTCATAAAAAAGATTCTAAGGTCTTTGCCGAAGCGTTTCGGGATTAAAGTAACAACTATTGAAGAAAGCAAGGACTTAGATTCGATGAAGATTGAAGAGTTGGTGTGATCTCTTCAAACTTATGAGCATTCCTTGCCCCCAGTCAAAAAATCAAAGGTGATTGCCCTCAAGGCAATTAAGAATAAAAGTAAAGTCTCTCCTCTGATGAAGACTCAGACAATGAAAAAGAAGATGCAGTTGCCATGTTCGCCAAAAATGTCGGTAGATTGATGAAGAATGATAAATTCAAGAAGAAATTCACTAAAAGACTGAGGGAAGCTCCCAGAGAAGCCAAGACAAAAGAAGATGAGAAGAAGGATCCTAGAGGTCCTAGATACTTTGAGTGCTCAGGCTTTGGGCACGCGAGGGCTGATTGCGGGAATCTCAAGTAGGCCAAGGGGAAGGCTTACAACGCTAATCTCAGCAAATCTAAAGAAGATGAGACTTCAGATAAGGATCAGAATTTCTGGCCTTTGTAGCACCTCATGAAGAATCTGCGGGGCCATAGTCATACTACTCATAGAGCAGTGATGAAGATAGGGAAAAACTTAAAGAGGCCTACAAAATCCTCTATGTAAAGGTCTTGAAGTTGAAGGAGACGCACCAACAGCACATGCAGGAGCTAAACAGTCTAAACACAAAAAGAAGCATGATGTTGATGATGATCACTGATCTAGAAGAAAATCTGTTGGAGACACAGATGTAGTTGGAAAGAGTTATTGATGAAAAGCTCACTCATATGCTATCAATTCAGAAGTGCCCAACTGACAAAACAGGACTCAGGGATGTAGCCTCTACTTTTGATATCCCTTTTACTTCCAAAACTGTGTTTGTCACACAATTCCCGAGCCTCCACCAACCTGCATGGATAAGGGAAGAGGCTGTCATTGGTAGAGATGTTCTGGCTGTTGCAGAGCCTACTTAGATACCTCCTACCAAGAGAGAGCCTCCTATATGCCACCACTGTGGCTTAAGTGGTCACATCCGACCCAAGTGTCGACTCCTCCACGCTCAGAAATTGAAGGTTAAGAAGGAGCCACCAAGGAAAGCTACATCTGATACTAGACCTCTAAAGGAGCATTAGCGGCAACAACAACGATTTCTTCCTGCCAATCAAAATAGCAAACCCAGGAAGAAAAATCAAGGCACTACAAGAAGAGGCCGCAGAAGCCCGGAAGTCTTATGAGAGGTTGCCTATTTTAATTCAGAGCTTGTTGAGATGGATGGACAACCAAATGAAGGCTTGTTAACAACCACCACGAGTAAGGCAGGTATGAGTCAGAAATGATGAGACCATTCACCCCTTCAAGGGGAGTGGACTCACTTAGAGGTGTAGTCTTACCATGCCTAGAATTTTGGTTCCTAAATCCTAATGCATGTCAGGTATGTTTGCATTGCATTGTTTATCATATCATATCTTATTCATGCCTTGCATTCTGTTTGAGGAACCATTTTTTCTATCCCCATATTTTCTCTTGTTTGTCTTGAGAAACTTCTGCAGACACTTTTTGGGGATGACAGAAAAAGCATGTCGGGCGGCTGCTTTCCTGTCTTGGTATTTTTAAACCTCTCTCCCTAAGAAGATGTTTGATTTTACCTCACATGCTAGGACTAGATATTGTTTCTTTTCCTCATAGCGAGTTTTTGTTGTTTTTTTGCCTATTTTTTTTAACTTTAAAAAAAAATTGGGGGAGAAGATGTAGAATTTTTATTTCCTCTTTTGATAGCTTTTCAGATATTGTATGTATTTTAGCTTGATATCTCAGTTCACTGTGCATTGATTGAATATGCTTATATATGATTGAGAGCTTATGTTTGATATCTGCTAAGTTTTCTTGTTGCATTTTAATGCTAAATAGTTGTTTTTCTCATGCGATGAAAAATTGTGCACCATCCAAAGCTCCTCTAAGGTACTTTTTTTTAGTCTCTGATTTGTAGCTTCTGAAAATTTTGACGAGAAATTTTTTTTTTCCCTAAGATGGTCAAATTGACCAACTCGCTAGTTAAACCTAGAACCCATAAATTCTGGTATTCTTTCTAAGTTGCAGCACCAAGTGATAAAAAAAAAACATTTAAATTTCAGTATATATGGATAAATAAAAAGATCCACTACTTATTGGGCTATAAATTTGTTCTTAGACTTGTCCTTATAGAAACACAGTCAGCGACTAAATCATTGCGGAAATAGATGGTTACTAAAAGACTAAGTAAAAAAAAAGTGCTGCATTTTAGGGGAGTGTATCAGATGAGGGTGGCTAGGCCCGAGTAAAATAAGGTTTGACTTTTGATTGATCTAACATTGAATTTCTCTCTTATTTAGAAAATTCAGTTGCTTTAAATCATATCAGCAAACTTCATACCTTATTGAGAAACCTTTCACACACACACGGATTGCATGAGTTGAGTAATCTATTTAAAATTTTTATTTGCAGGGAAATTTGTGCTGATTGAATACTTAACTCTCAATTATATCTTTGCATATTTTTTAATTGCTATTTGACTGCTATTTGCAAAATCAAGCGACTAAAGGTTCTTCAATCTATGGTCCCCTGCTTCAAGAGCTAGAAGCCGAAGTAGCACATATTTAGCTTTATGCACGGTTCTCTCTCCGTCACTTGCTTTCAGTGGATCCGCATGATTTGTCTATGGTTTTTATATATATACTCTGTTCACCCTTGTCCTGTTGAGATATTAAGGGGAAGTATTTTATAGCTGGTTTTTCTGCTATGTTTTCCCTTTGTCCTTTTGAGACAAAAATGGGGAGTAATTTTTGTTTTGGACCGGAAATGTATTTTTAAAACCGGTCAAGTGATTTTTGTCCCAGAATGGCCAAAGGGGGAGTTTGTTAGTTTGTGTTAGCTGCATTCTGTTTGGCGAAATCACTATCTTGTAAAGTTGCTGTTTTAATCAGGGATGCCGTATTTTCAGAGTCTTCATTTTAGAAAAGTGTTTCAAGATGTTCAAAGAAGATTTTGTGCAGATTCCAACTTAGAGAAGCCGGATCCCAAGTTTCCTTCCGGACACCCATCAATGTCTAGAAGATTCTTAGTGCTCCAATGTACATCCTTCTAGACATCATGGCAATAAGTCCGGACGCACATCAAGGTTTGAGAAGAATTAGGTTTTCCTTTGCAGACATGTATATGGGAAGACAACTGCATCTTTCCGGACGACAGGGCAACACCATCTGAAAGAGGTTCTTAATAAGGCAAGACATGGAGAAGAATTGCAACCGTTTGGACGTCAGGGCAAAACCGTTCGGACGTGGTCCTTATTATGGAAGTTATGTGTAGTAGAGTTGCAACCGTTCGAACACTAGGGAAACACCGTCTGGATGCAGCCTTGATATGGAAACGCGTGGAGCGCGTTTTGGAAAGCTGGTTGCACAAAAGATCGTCCGGACGCTCAAAGCTTCCATCCGGATGCTGCCTAGAGAAATCAGAGTCAAACTCGTTTTAGGTCTTCTTAGCCTATAAATATAGGCCTCTAGGCATGTATTCTTTACAGAATTCGGTATTGAATTCTTTATAGCTTAGAGAGGGTGTTTAGGGAGATATTGTGAAGATGTACTAGCTCTCAAGTTGTTGCCGGTGTGCTGTTGCTGCGCTCATGTTGAAGTCTATCTTAGGGTGGAGCCCTAAGGTAAAGGAATCCATTGAAGACCCCTTCAAGTAGGTGACTTGGTTGGGAGGCGTTCACGTTGAGTTACGTGTCAGATTGCAAGATATGATCACTGCATATGGGTATGTGAGTGTTATTGTCTTTGTACTAGCTTTGTCTTCTAAATAGTGGATTTCCTAGGTTTGGTTGCCTCGGAGTTTTTTTTTTCTTAATTGAGTTTCCATTTTGCTAACAAAATATCTGTCTCATTTAAATTCCGCACTTTTGATATTTTATTACACGTTGAACACACACACGGTTAAATTAGAAGTCAATTTAGTTTTTCAAGTTAGAAGTCAATTTAATTTTTAGCTTTTTACAGTTTTCTTGTTCCTTTGGACTTCGGAATTGTATTTGTTTATGATTTTTGTACTCTGTTTACCCTTTGTCCTTTTGAGAGAAAAAGGGGGAGTATTTTCTGTTTTAGACCGGGAATGTATTTGTAAACTAGTTAAGTGATTTTTGTCCCAGAATGGCCAAAGGGGGAGTTTGTTAGTTTGTGTTAGCTGCATTCTATTTGACAAAATCACTATCTTGTAAAGTTGTTGTTTTAATCAGGGATGCCGTATTTTCAGAGTCTTCATTTCAAATAAGTGTTTCAAGATGTTCAAAGAAGATTTTGTGCCAATTCCAACTCAGAGAAGCTAGATCCTAAGTTTCCATCTGGACGGCCTAGTCATGCATCTGGACGCCCAACAATGTCTAGAAGATTCTCAGTGCTCCATCGTACATTCATCTGGACGTCATGGCAACACGTCCGGACGCACTTCAGGGTTTAAGAAGAATTAGGTTTTCCTTCATAGACACATATATGGGAAGACAGCTGCATCCGTTCTAACAATAGGGCAACACTGTCCGGATGAGGTTCATAAATAGGCAAGCGTCCATCTGGACGCCGCCTAGAGAAATCAGAGTCAAACTCATTTTAGGTCTTCTTGGCCTATAAATAGAGGCCTCTAGGCATGTATTTTTTTACAGAATTTCGTATTGAATTCTTTATAGCTTAGAGAGGGTGTTTAGGGAGATATTGTGAAAATCTACTAGCTCTCAAGCTGTTGCCGGTGTGATGTTGTTGTGCTCGTATTGAAGTCGATCTTAGGGAGGAGCTGTAAGGTAAAGGAATCCATTGAAGACCCCTTCAAGTAGGTGACTTGGTTGGGAGGCGTTCACATTTGGTTACGTGTCAGAGTACTCGCTGCATATGGGTTTGCGAGTGTTACTGTTTTTGTACTAGCTTTGTCTTCTGAATATTGAATTTCCTGGGTTTGGCTGCCCCGGAGTGGTTTTTCTCTTAATTGAATTTCCACTTCGTTAACAAAATATCTTTCTCATTTAAATTCTACACTTTTTATATTTTGTTACACGTTGCACATACACACATGGTTAAATTAGAAGTCAATTTAATTTTCAGCTTTTTACAGTTTTCTTGTTCCTTTGGACTTTGGAACTGTATTTGTTTCTGGTTTTTACACTCTGTTTACCCTTTGTCCTTTTGAGACAAAAAGGGGGAGTATTTTTTGTTTTTGACCGAGAATGTATTTTTAAACCGGTCAAGTGATTTTTGTCCCAGAATGGCCAAATGGGGAGTTTGTTAGTTTTGTGTTGGCTACATTCTGTTTGACAAAATCACTATCTTGTAAAGTTGTTGTTTTAATCAGGGATGCCATATATTTCATAGTCTTCATTACAGAAAAGTTGTTCTAGATGTTAAAGGAAGATTCTGTGCAGATTCCAACTCAGAGAAGTCAGATCCCAAGTTTCCATTTGGACGGCCCAGTCATGCGTCCAGACCCCCATCAGTGTCAAGAAGTTGAATAGTTCACGGTTACATCCGTCCGGACTTCATGGCAACATGTCCAGACGCACTTCAGGGTTCAAGAAGAATTAGGTTTTCCTTCACAGACACGTATATGGGAAGACAGCTGCATCCGTCTGGATGATAGGGCAACACAGTCCGGACGAGGTCCTTAATAAGGCAATATGTGGAGAAGAATTGCAACCGTCCGGACGTCAAGGCAACACTGTTCGGATGCGGTCCTTATTATGGAAATTACATGCAACAAAGTTGCAACCGTCCAGACACTAGGCAACACCGTCCGAACGCAGCCTTAATATGGATAGCGTGAACTGCATTATGGAAAAACGATTGCACGGTTGTCTGTCTGGACGACCTCAGCTTGCATCCGGACTCGGCCTAGAGAAATCTGATTCAGAGTCGATTTAGGTCTTTTATAACCTATAAATAGAGACCTCTAGGCATGTATTATACACAGAATTCGGTATTGAATTATTTATAGCTTAGAGAGGCTATTTAGGGAGAAATTGTGATGATCTGCTAGCTCTCAAGCTGTTGTTGTTGTGCTGTTGTTGGGCTCGTGTTTGAAGTCTATCTTAGGGAGGAGCGCTAATGTAAAGGAATCCATAGAAGACCTCTTCAAGTAGGTAACTTGGTTGGGAAGCGTTCACTTTGGGTTACGTGTCAAAGTGCAAGATACGATCACTGCATCGGGTATGTGAGTGTTACTGTCTTTGTACTAGCTTTGACTTCTGATAATGGATTTCCTGGGTTTGGCTGCCCCGGAGTGGTTTTGCTCTTAATTGAGTTTTTACTTCATTAACAAAATATATGTGTCTTTTAATTCTGTACTTTTGATATTTTGTTACACGTTGCACACACACATAGTAAATTAGAAGTCAATTTAATTTTCGAAATGTACTAAGATCTGAAGAAAACTTTTTGGTGGTGTGGCATGAAGCAGAATGTTATTGAGTACGTTGCACAATGTCCTTCGTGTCAACTTGTAAAAGCTTAAACCAAATGCCAGTTGGGCAACTTCAGCCTCTCGAAGTGCCAATGTGGAAATGAGATCAAATTGCTATGGATTTTGTCGTTGATCTTCCAAAAGCACCAAGCAAACAAGATCCCATATGGGTGATTGTATATAGACTCATGAAGAGTGCCCACTTCCTCCCCATCAAGATTACAGATTCCTTAATCACATGTGGGAGATAGAAAGGCTACATGGAGTGCCGATATCCATTGTGTCAAACTGCGATCCACGGTTCACTTCAAAGTTTTGGGAGAGATTGCATGAAGCAATGGGAACAAAGTTGAACTTTAGCACGACATACTGTAAACCAATGGCAAATCCAAGAAAACCATCCAAACCCTCGAGGATATGCTTAGGTTGTTCATGTTGGATTCCAAGGGTAACTGGATACGATACTTGCCTTTAGTTGAGTTTGCTTACAGTATCAGCTTTCAAGCAACTATTGGCATGGCACCATACGAAGCTCTGAATTGACGCAAGTGTAGATTGCCATTGTATTGGGATGAAGTTGGCAAAAGACAACTTAATTGGCCCGAAAATGATCCAAGACACAAAAGAGAAGGTTGCACTCATTCGGAAGCGGATGCTCGTCGCCCAAAGCCGACAAAAGAGTTATGTGGATAAGCATTGCCTCAAGGTGTCGCCAATGCGGGGCGTGATGTGTTTTGGCAAATAGGGCAAGCTCAGTCCAAGGTATGTTGGACCATTCCAAGTGTTGAAGCATGTGAGCCCATTAGTGTAGAAAGTGGAAATGCCTCTTAGCTTGGCAGGTATTCACTACGTTTTCCATGTCTCTCAGTTGCGGAAGTGTGTTCATGATCCATCACACGTCATTAGGTATGAGCCTCTTGATATTCAAGCAAACTTGACTTATGAAGAGTTTCACGTGCAAGTGTTGGATCGCAAGGAACAACAATTGAGGATTAAAACCATTCCACGTGTAAAAGTCCTGTGGCGAAACCATGACGTTGAAGAGGCCTCGTGGGAACTTGAGCAAGAGATGCGGGATTGATATCCCCATTTGTTTGAGTAAACTCAGGTATGATTACTTTGTCATACCATTTTTGAGGCATTCCTCTCGATATAAAACATGTTTATGAACTTGATTAATTGTTTAGAGTTTAAATTTCGAGGACAAAATTCTTATAAGGAGGGAGGGATGTAATGTCCAAGATATTAATTAGATGCTAAAAATACGAATTAAATTAATTAACTGAGTAATTAGGTAAAATGTAGGAGAAAACACTTAGAAAACATTTAGAGTTGGATTTCAGGATTGGGTCTCCGGATGGACCATTTCTTTGTCCGGACGGATTAGTCAGTAGAGCCTTGCTGCTGTCATGTCCAAACGGTTTACAGACGGGTTAATCAATAGGTTCATTTTTCAACACGTGTCCAGACAGGGCAATCCTATGTCCAAACAACCTTGGCAGAAAGTCCATATTTCAGCGCGTGTCCGGACAGGCCTGGGTAGAAATTGCTGGAGCAAGTTTTCAGTCCATATTTCATTATTCTTGAAGTGTTCTAGCAATTTTCAAGCATTGGGTTGCATTTTGGGAGAAATCAAGGTAAGACTCAAAACCCTAGTTTTTATCTAAGTGTTTTAAATGGATGAATTTTGTGTCTAACCCTAAGATTATCTTTTGGGTTAGTGTTATTAGTTAATAGGTTGTCAAATGGAGCCCTAAAAATTCTATGGGTTGTTGACTCTTGAAAAAATCAAGAACCTAAATAGAATTTGGAGTTAGAAAATATTAAGGGTTAGTATTAATGTGTCTTGAAATGTGAAATGTAATGGATCATTGCAAGGCATACGTCGAGCATACTTTCCTAAGCCAAATTGTCAAGCAGCCAAAGTGAGTTTTAACTCATCGAAAAGATACAAAACTTTTAGTGATTTTGTTGGTATAAAATGATACAATTATTCTAAAATCGAGCCCATAATATTTTAGAATGATATATGCTTGTGAATATTTTCAATACCTTCAATTAGATTGAGATGATTTGATGATGGTTTATGAAGATGAGGATTGAGTTGTGTTTTTATGTGCTTTATAAGAAATTTAGAATTCATGTTATGTTGAAAAGTTTAAGAAAAAGCATATGATGATAAGAGTTGCATAAGTGTGAAAGCATGTACATGAAACATATATGACATGAGAGCACGAGCATGTTACGAAATCATGAATGCTGAACATAAGACCAGGGATTCAAGTCCCACAGCAGAGCAAGTGTAAGAGCATGGGTTAAAGTCCTACTGGCATCAGAAACAAGACCTGGGGTTCAAGTCCTGCAGACACTACGAAACCAAGAAACATAACAAGAGTATGCATAACATGATGGTTTGTGACATGTTTTAATGATGGATTTCATGCTAGATGTATTAATATTCTAATGAGTTTGAATGAGACAGAATATATGTATATTAATAATCGGCTAGACTGCATATAATGTTTTATGAAATGTCATATATTTGGAGTGCATGTATACTTGTATTCCACAAAGGTTAAGAAGACTTGTATGCACATATGGTCAAGATATGATGTTGATTGTTTTTATGGAGATGTGATATTTGGGAGTATACGTATACTTGTATTTCACAAAGGCTTAGAAGTCTTGTATGCGTATATAGTCGAAATATTATGTTGAATGCTTTCTTGTGATGTAATTTGGGACTACACATATACCTGTGTTCCATAAAGGTTTAGAAGACTTGTATGCATGCATAGCAGTAATATTATATCATTTTCTTTCTTGTGATGTCATGTTTGGAAATACGTGTATACTTGTATTTCACAAAGGTTTAGAAGACTTGTATATGCGTAGAGCCAAAACATAATGTCAATTATTTCCTTGCTTAGATATACCCGTATGCTTGTATTTCCCAAAGGTTGGAAAGCTTGTATATAAATGTATTTGAGTCACATGATATATATGAATAAAGTTCCATATATAGAATAAACATAGTGAATATTATAGAATAATGTTCCATGTTTACTGTTAGTTTGATTGGCTTCACTCTGGTGACAAAATCACTATGATGTAATGTTGCTATCGTAAACAAGGTTACCGTATTATTTAGAATCTCCAGTTTATTAGAGTTTATTTCTCTAAAGATAGAAAGAGCCTTATTATGACAAATTTAGTGTCACAAGCATCAAGAAGGCAATTTCAGAAGTCCCAAGAAGATTCTGCGCAGATGACGACTCAAAAAAAGTCAGATCCCTAGTTTTCGTCCGAACATCCAAGTCATGCGTCTGGACGCCCTCTAGTGTCTAGAAGATTCTGACAAGCTCATTATTGCATCCGTCCGGACGTCAGGGTAACACATCCGAACGCTTTTCAATGTTCGAGAAGATTCCAATTTTCCTTTGCAGACACGGATCGGGAAAGACAATTTGCAACCGTCCAAACGCTAGGGAAACACCTTTCGGACTCTAGGGCAACACCGTCCGGACGCTGCCTTAATATGGAAACACGTGAAGCATGTTATGGAAAGGTGGTTGCACAGCTCACCATCCGGACGCTCTATGACTCCATCCGGACACTGCCTAGAGAAAATCTGAATCAGTGGTGATTTAGGTTTTCTAAGCCTATAAATCTATAGGCATGTATTATTTACAGAATTCGGTATTGAATTATCTTTAGCTTAGAGAAGGTGTTTAGGGAGATATTATGAAGATCTGCTAGCTCTCTAACTGTTGCTGGTGTGTGGCTACTTTGTTCGTGTAAAGTCTAGCTTAGGAGGAGCCCTAAGCTAAATGAATCCATTGAGGACTCCTTCAAGTAGAAGACTTAGTTGGGAGGTGTTCACGTTGGGTTATGTGTCAGAGTGCAAGATACGATCGCTGCATAGGGGTATGTGAGTGTTACTGTCTTATTACTAGCTTTGTCTTTTGAATAGTGGAATTCTTAAGTTTGGCTGACCTGGAGTGGTTTGCCTCTTAATTGAGTTTCCGTTTCGTTAACAAAATATTTGTCTCATTTAAATTTCGTACTTATGATATTTTGTTACACATTGTACACACACACACACATCGTAAATTAGAAGTCTCTTTATTTTTCAATTGGCATCAGAGCTTGGTACATTCTGTGTAGATTAAATTCTTGAGTGTGATTCTCTTTGACTTCTAATTATTTTCTATCATGTCTATCAATGCTGATTTGATGGAAAAAGGTAAACTCCAAAGCATGTGCCAAATTGTTCAAAAAATTTGAAGATTTTAAAAATTCTAGCATTGATCATCTACAAAGACTTAAAAATTTGAAATAGAGAAAGATGTTCTTATTGAAAAAAATTAAGTCTTTGGAAGATGCTCTAATGAAATCAAAACTGCCTTTGGAAAAACCTTTGGATTCTATTTTGAGTATTGATAGTGTTGCTTCTTCTTCACATGCTATGCCTGCATATAGAACTATGTTTGTTAAACCTAGCATGTGTAAACATCATACTCATTCTACTTGTGGGGACAAGGGTAAAAGTACTAAAGGGACTGGGCATAAAAATTTCAATTCTATCCCTACCTATCATCACTGTGGCGTTAGTGGTCATATTAGCCCTAATTGCTTTCAGATACATTCTCAGAAACCTTGAGATAAACGACATGTGCCTAGGAAAGATGAACCTGGTATTGGGAACCAAGTCAAAACCTTAAGTGATCAGGTCAAACTCATTAGTGAAAAGCTAGGAAGCCTTACCCCTAATGAGAAGAAATCTGTCATGCTTAATAAAAGGAAGAATACCACCAATAAACAAGTATGGATTAAGAAAGAAGACAACTTGTGTTTGGTTGTCCATACTGCCTTGAAAATACTTGATACTTGCCTGTGGTATTTGGATAGTGGATGCTCTAAACATATGACAGGTGATAAGACACTTCTAAATGATGTTCAGATGGGCAGAGGAGGAAGAATCACCTATGGGGATGGAAGTTAGTCCAAGGTCATCGAAAAAGGGCTTATTGATATTCCAGGATTGGGAACATCTCAAGAAGCCTTATATGTGGAAGGAATCAAGGCGAATCTCCTCAGTATCAGCCAATGTGACAACGACTCGTTGGTTCAATTTTCCAAAAAGGAATGCAATATCTTTGACAACAATGGCAAGTGGCTAATAGGAGGAGAAATGACTGTTGACAACTGTTATGGCCTCCCAGGCCTCACTTCAGAGCCTCAGATAATCTGTAACAAGGCAACCATTGATGATAGTGAATTATTGCATCAAAGGTTGGGACATTTAAACTTCACAGATATGCTCAAGATTGCCAGCAAGGAAATTGTCAAAGATCTACCCAAGATGGAGAAAACTAGAAAAGGAGTTTGTGGTCCATGCCATCTAGGAAAGCAGACTGGAGCAGCTCACAAGAAAACTTCAGGTATTCTCATTTCCAGAAACTTAGAATTACAGCATATGGATCTCATGGGTCCTACTAGAACTGCTAGTCTAGGTGGAAGAAAGTATGTATTGGTGGTTGTGGATGACTATTCCTGGTTCACATGGGCTCTTCTTCTCCTGGAAAAGTCTCATGCTTTTGATGCAGCTCAACAATTATTCAAAAAAAAATTCAAATTGAGCAAAACTGCCCCATCATGAGAATCTGCAGTGATCATGGAAGAGAATTTGAGAATGCCAAATTTGAAGAATTTTGCGAATCACATGGCATTCAGCAAGAGTTTTCATACCCCATTACTCCTCAACAGAATAGGGTTGTGGAGCGGAAAAATAAGGTTATTCAATAGATGGCTCAAGTAATTGTTAGTTTGTGATTGGTTGCATTCTGTTGGACAAAATCACTTTTATATAATGATGGTTATTATACAGGGATGCTATTATATCTAGAGCCTACACTTCTGTTTTGTACT
This sequence comes from Alnus glutinosa, assembly GCF_958979055.1. NCBI lineage: Eukaryota > Viridiplantae > Streptophyta > Magnoliopsida > Fagales > Betulaceae > Alnus > Alnus glutinosa. The sequence continues at coordinate 13,198,515 of NC_084887.1, forward strand.
TCAAGAAAACTTTGTCCGGATTTCAAAACAGTTAGTTTAGTTCCCTTGCATCGTCCGGACAATGTCGTTTTCCGTCCGGACGCTCATCTGTCAAGCATCATTCGTCCGAATGACGAGAACTTTTCATCCGGAATCTAATTTGTGCCTAGAAGCTTTGAACTGTTCAAGGTTGTATCCATTCAGACGTCTCAGCAACACGTTTGGATGCCTTTTCAGTGTTTGACAAGTAAAATGATTTCTTTCTAAAATACAGATATGGGAAGACAGCTGCAACCGTTCGGACGATGTAGTGTTCCCGTCCGGACGCTATCCTTGTTAAGGCAAGTCATGCAGAAGATGTTCAACTATCCGGATGTCAGACTCCACTGTCCGGACGTTCAGGCGTTAATATGGAAATTATGTGCTGTAGAAGCGCAACCGTTCGGACGCTAGGGCAACACTGTCAGAATGCGACCCTATTCAGGAAAGAATATTCAGCGAATTTGAAAAGCCAGTTGTACAATTGTCCGTCTGGACGCCCTCATCTACCGACCGGACGCCGCTTAGGAAAATCATATCAGACTCGGTTTTGGTTTTTTGTAGCCTATAAATAGAAGCCCCTAGGCATGTAATTTGTAAGAATTCGGTAGTGAATTTCATAGAGCTTAGAGAGTATATTTTAGGAGTTGTTGTGCAGATCCGCTTACTCTCAAGCTGTTGCCATTGTGTGTTGTTGCTGTATTGAAATTGAAGTCTGTCTCAGGCGTTGACCCTAAGGTAAAGGATTCCATTGAAGACCCCTTCAAGTAGGTGACTTGGTTGGGAGGCGTTCATGTTGGGTTACACGTCAGAGTTCAAGGTACGACTACTGCATAAGGGTATGTGAGTGCTATTGCTTTGTAACTAGCTTTGTCTTCTGAATAGTGGATATCCTACGTTTGGCTGGCCTGGAGTGGCTTTTCTCTTAATTGAGTTTCCACTTCGTTAACAAAATATTTGTGTCATTTAAAGTCCGCTTTTATAATATTTTGTTACATGATACACACATGCACATTAATTTAGAAGTCTCTTTATTTTCAATTTGTATCGGAGCTTGGTACACACTATTTAGATTTAATTCTTGAGTGTTATCTTTCTTGTTGACTTATATTTTTTTTAATGTCTCAAAATCTTACATCTTTTCCTGCCTTTGATGGCACAAACTATGGGTATTGGAAAGCTCATATGTGTGATTGTTGGAAAACTATTGAAACTGGTTGGACTGAGCCAGCGGATGCAAATAATGAGCTTGCAAATGAAAGAAACGCACGACTGTCCAATGATAAAGCCCTCGATGCTCTATGTCAAACACTTTCACTGTCTGAATTTACTAAAATTTCAAACTGTGAAACTGATCAAGAAGCATGGCAAATCTTAGAAACAACATATGAAGGCACAAAACTTGTTAAATCTGCCAAATTTCAAATGTTGATTTCTAGATTTGAAGAAATTAAGATGATGGATGATGAGACATTTGGAGAGTTTTACTCCAAGATTAGCGACCTAAGAAACTCAATGGTGAGTCTTGGGAAGACTGTCTCGAATCTAAAACCCATCTGTAAAATTCTAAGATCTTTCCCTAAGCGTTTCAGAATCAAGGTAACTACCATTGAAGAAAGCAAAGACTTAGAAGAGACGAAGATTTAAGAGTTAGTTGGATCTCTTCAAACCTATGAGCTGTCCCTGCCCCTAGTCAAAAAGGTGAAGACTATTGCCCTCACGGCATCTAAAAAGAAAGGAAAAGTCTCATCTGAAGAAGACTCTGAGAAAGAAGAAGATGTTTTGGCTATGCTGGCCAAGAATTTCAGAAGATTAATGAGGAATGATCGGTTCAAAAAGAAATTCTTCGAAAAACTAAAGAAGGCCCTAGAGAGTCTGAACCTGAGGAAACTGAAAAGAAAGACCCCAGAGGCCCAAGATGTTTTGAATGCTCAAGCTTTGGGCATATAATACGACTCTCAGTGATGAGTCTGAAGAAGAAGAATCTCCTGATCAAGACAAATTTCTAGCCTTTGTAGTTCCACATGTAGAAGAGGAGGATTTCTTACTACTCGTGATGAAGACATGGAAGAAATCAAGGAGGCATATAAAATCCTCTATGCGGACTTTGAGAAGCTAAGGGAGACTTGCAAGCATCATATCCATGAGCTGAATAGCTTACAAACTGAGAAGAGTTCACTACTGCTCAAGATACAAGACCTAGAGGAAAAGCTACTGGAAACACATCTTCAGTTGGAGAGGATCACCGAAGAAAAAGTTGACTCATATGCTGTTAATCCATAAGAGCCCAACAGATAAGACTGTACTTAGGTATGTAGCTCCTCCCTCTGACATTCCTTCTACTTCTAGGACTGTCTTTGTCAAGCCCACAGTCCCTAAGTCTCCACTCACAGTCCCCAAGCCCACATTCCAGAGAGGAGTGTTGTCAGAGCTGATATTATGGAGCTCCCCTGGACGTTATCAGTGAGATTATCCAGACCTACCACTAAGGCTACCTCCATAATTGCGCCTGCATCGTGCTCACCAGGCTTGCCAGAGAATTTTATGCTCATCTAGAGGTGGTGCAGAATGAGGACAGTGGCGCTATTCTTCAGTCTACTATTGTAGGGCATGTTATTATGGTTGATCCTCAGGTCATCAGTCAGATCATTGGGGTGCCAGTGCTTCAGATTTTAGCAAGCCCTTTTAAAGAGGTCGTGGTTGCTCCCTCCTTGGATGATCTTAGGGAGTTCTTTCATGTTGTCCCACAGGGCGAGGAGTGATTTTCTACCATCCGAATCGGTGCTTTGTCACCCCCTCACCGCCTGCTTGTGAAGATTGTCCAGCACAACCTCTGGCCTATTGTTCGGAGGAGTGATATGATTTTAAAGATGGCTCAATTTTTGTATGCCATCTTTCTAAGATTGCCGTTCTACTTGTGCAAGCATATTCTTGATGTTATGTTGGAGGCCCGAGATGAGGGTAATACCTGTCTTCCATTTGGCTGCTTGATTACTCAGATTATTCTACAGGCTGGCATTGATGTTTTTGGAGAGCGCAAGATGAAAATTTAGGATCCCATCAGCAAACAGACCCTGATGAAGTCCAATGCCTTGGGCGTGAAGATGTGAGTTTTAAAAGTACTCGTAAGCGCACGAATCGTTTGCAATATAGTGTATGTGCAAGTGCGAGGTCGAGGTCGAATCCACAGGGAATTGCATTGTAAAAATCAATTTCTATTTAAATTAATCCTATTTTAACCTAGTGCCAAATTTTTGGGATTTTGTGAATAAAAGAAAAATAAAATAAAACAAAATAAAACAAAAGAAAATGTACTAAGGTTTTAGAATCCACAACCACCAAATCATAGCAACATATTCTCATGTTCGTCAATACATATCCGAAGTTCGCACTGTACAAATCTTATGTATGTTCTGCTATGTTTAAAAAATTAATTAAAACATTCAATGAATCCGTTCTTTGCACAAATCTCAAAAGATATCTGGTTTAAACAAAATCACCAAATGTATCCATAGATTGAAACACAATGAATATCCAATGTTTTGATAAATGAAAAATCCAAGCAATCAATTAAATGAGACTATCTCAAATCATTACATGTATCCGGAAATCAATAGATATCCAAGAAATCATCTCAATAATTGAAAAGAAGTAAAACATTAGAAATATTAAACCCAATAAAATTGGATAGTATAGATTCTCATGAAAATATTGTTTCTCTTCAAAAGTGAGGTTTCATCCTCAACCTTAGTTGAAAAATTAGCTACTCATTACTAAGAAGAAAATACTAAATTTTATTAAGAACATAAAAATAAAAAAATAAAAACTTACAAACTGCTACATGCCTTGGTGTGGTTGCAGGCTTGTGCCGCTACCCCCCCCCCCCCCACACGTTTACAAGAGAAGGCAAGCATGTAAATAGAGCAAGTCCTAGGGTTTTGGGTGCTGCTAGGTCAATAAAATATATCTCTCAATCTCTAAGGCCCCGCACGATCTCTAAGGAAAATGTGTGTATCTCTTTTTGGTGCTGCCAAGCTTGGAATGAACGTGTCTTGGGTCATAATTGGTTCGGTGCTGATCCTTGCCAAAACTGGAAAAAGATGTGTCTTCATTCCTGCCTTCGTTAAGTCCTCTTGCACCACACATGTTCATCTTTTTCTAGCTAGGTCTCGGTACTGGCTTCAAAAGGAAAACCTGTTTTCTCTCTTCGGTGCCCACTAAGTTAGCAACAAGTATTCCTTCTTTGGCACTGCCTGAGCTCATGTTAAAATATTTTGAATTGCCTAGCTTTGGAAAGAAATACTCTTGTCTTGGAAAGAAAATGTCTTTGTATCACTCATGCTCCAGCTGCTGGTTTAGTGCATAGGAAGAATCTTGTGCCAGTTTATGGAAAGAATCCTTGGAGAAATGGTGGCTGAGGCTCGGTGCTGCCAGTTGGCTAAGAAGAATTGCTCCAGAATTTTGCCTCCCACGTCTTTCCTTCAGGTTCACGTGTTTCCAAACCTCAAGGACAAATATGTGTGTTGGCTGCTCATTCTTTTGGAGAGAATCAAATCTTGTGTCTCATGCATGGCTGCTCCACGTCCTGGTGCACTGCCAGGTGGCAAAGAGGAACACTTGTTTTCGGCTGTTGCCAAAATTAGGAGAGAATGTGTGTTGCCAGCTGCTGCTATATATTATGGAAAGACATGTGTCGGTGCTTCTCCAGGATTCGGTCTTCAATTAATTAAGGAAGGAATCTTGCTGCCAAATTTACATGGATGAAAACGTGTAGAAGAAAACTAGAGAGCTGGCGCTGCATACACCTTTCCTTCCTAAAAAGAAATTAATGTCTCTCTGTTCGGTGCAGCAAATCCTGTATAAAAACGTGTCTTGGCTATCTTTGGAAAGAAGTGTGTGCTTTTGATTCTTTGCTGCTCCTTTGGACAGAATCGTGTAAAGCCATACTCACGCACTGGTCTAGTTCAGCCTTGTTATGGAAAGAAATCCTCTTCTCAGACTGCTTCGTCGCCTCCACAGCATGATGCAGGTTATGCTCAGATTTTAGCTACCTTGACATCTCTACAGGGGGGTATGAGTTCTATGCAGCAGGTTGTTTCCTCTATGTAGCAGGAGGTTCACACTATTAACCTCCGTGTGGAGCAGTGCCTGCTGGACATCTAGGAGTGTCTTTTTTTTTTTTTTTTGAATAGGGCATCTAGGAGTGTCTCCAGCATCATCATCCATCTAGTAGTGATGACAAGGATAGTGCACCCATGGCTGAGGATATTTGAGTTTATTTGGTGCTTTGTTTTCTTTATTTTGAGTCATTGTTATTATTTGTTTTCCTGGTTGGATAATTTTCTTAAACTCTGGATTTAATTACTTTGTTTACCCTTATCTTGCTGAGAGATTAAGGGGGAGTAATTTTAATTGTGGTTTTTCTCATACTTTGTTTTATCCTTTGTTGTCCTTTTGAGACAAAAAGGGGGAGTATTTTTTTGTTTTGAACCGGGATTGTATTTTTTTATATGATTGGCTTCATTCTATTGACAAAATCACTATCATATAATGTTGGTGTCGTAAACAGGGTTACCGTATTATTCAGAATCTCTAGCTTATTAGAGTTTATTTCTCTAAAGATGGAAAGAGCCTTATTATGACAAATTCAGTGTCACAAGCATCAAGAAGGCAATTTCAGAACTCCCAGAAAGATTCTGTGCAGATGACAACTCAGAAAGAGTCAGATCCCTTGTTTCCGTCCAGAGGGCCTAGTCATTTGTCCGAAAGTCCTCCAGTGTCTAGAAGATTCTGACAAGCTCAGCGATGCATCCGTCCGGACGTTAGGGCAACATATCCGGACGCTTTTCAGTGTTCGAGAAGATTCTAGTTTTCCTTTGCAGACACGGATCGAGAAAGACAGCTTGCAATTGTCCAGACACTAGGGCAACACCGTCCGGGCACGGCCTTAATATGGAATCGGGTGAAGCACGTTATGGAAAGGCAGTTGCACAGTTCATGGTCTGGATGCTCTATGACTTTGTTCGGATGCCGCCTAAAGAAATCCAAATCAATGGTGATTTAGGTTTTCTAAGCCTATAAATAGAGGCCTCCAGGCATGTATTATTTACAGAATTCGGTATTGAATTCTCTATAGCTTAGAAAGGGTGTTTAGGGAGATATTGTGAAGATCTGCTAGCTCTCTAGCTGTTGTTGGTGTGTGGCTACTTTGTTCGTGTGAAGTCTAGCTTAGGGAGGAGCCCTAAGCTAAAGGAATCCATTAAAGACCCTTTCAAGAAGAAGACTTGGTTGGGAGGCGTTCACGTTAGGTTATGTGTCAAAGTGCAAGATACAATCACTGCATAGGGGTATGTAAGTATTACTGTTGTCTTGTTACTAGCTTTGTCTTCTGAATAGTAGAATTCCTGGGTTTGGCTGCCCTGGAGTGGTTTTTCTCTTAATTGAGTTTCCACTTCGTTAACAAAATATCTGTCTCATTTAAATTTCGCACATATAATATTTTGTTACACATTGTACACACACACACACACACACACACACACACACACACACTGTAAATTAGAAGTCTCTTTATTTTTCATTTACAAATGCCTGTTTACTTTATTAGATACAAAGCCTTTTTATGAAAGTCAACAATCCACAAAGTAGCTATTATTGTAAATACACAGTAGAAAGAAAAGAGTTGGCTTATTACGAAAACTTAGTGAGTGTTATGGAGTTTATGGACCCATATTTCCACCTTTGCTAACGTGACTACCACCAAGACTATGTAGATTTTTGTTAGTTTTTAATTAGCTGGATTCTGTTGACAAAATCACTATTATGTAAGTTTGCTGCCATAATGAGGATACCATATTTATCAGAGTCTTCAGAATATTTAGGAGTTAATTTTCTTAACATGGAAAACCTTAATATGACAAGTATCAGTGTCATCAGCTCAAGAAAGGCAATTTCCAGGTGTCAGGAAGATTTTGTACAGTTTACAACTCAGCAAAGTCGGTTCCTTACTTACCGTTCGGACAGCCTAGAGGAAGTGTCCGAACGCCCATCAGTGTTCGATGAAGTGTCCAAACACCTCAACAGACACCAATCACAGGGAACTTATGTTCGCACAGATGTCCGAATAGTCCAGCAGACAACAACTCCAGAGAGCACCTATTTGCATAGGTGTTCGAACAGCATACTGAAGGCTACGAACAACGATCATTGCAAGCAACCGTCCGGACGCTAGGGTTATTCCGTCCAGACTCGATGATTGAAGATTAATGAAAAAACGCATGAGATCGCGTGTTTTGAAGTCATTTGCTGCTTGCCGTCCAGACGCTCATTATCTAAGTTCGGACGCCGCCTAGAGAACTCCGAATCAGACTTGTATTAGGTTTTCTATAGCCTATAAATAGAGGTCTCTGGGCATGTATTATTCAAGAATTTGGTATTGAATTCCTTTGTACTAAGAGAGGGTGTTTAGGCAGAAACACAGATATTTGCTAGCTCTCTTAGGGTGGTTCTTGTGTGATTTGATTAACCTTTGAAGTCCAACTTAGGGAGGAGCCCTAAGCTAAAGGATTCCATTAAAGACCCCTTCAGGTATGAGACCTGGTTGGGAAGTGTTCATGTATAGGTCACGTCAGAGTGCACGGTATGACCACTGCATAATTGGTATGTGAGTGCGAGTGCTTTGCTATTAGTCTTGTCTTCTGAATAGTGAAAATCCTGGGTTTGGCTGCCCCATAGTGGTTTTTCTCTTAACTGAGTTTTCACTTCATGAACAAAATATATGTCTTCTTTAAATTCCTCATTTAGATATTTTGTTACACAATTGATCACACACGCACATGATAAATTAGAAGTCTATTATATTTTTCAATTTTGATGCTTTAGCTGCAGGTACCGTAGACCTCGATGAGGACTTTGTGGCATTGTATTTGGGATACAACGACTGAAGTTTTTCACGACAATTGTATTTGTTGGACTTGTGAATAGTCTATCTTTTGTATAGACTTTATATATGGCTTGTGTCGTATGTGACACCCATTTTGTATAGCCATTCTTTTGATGTAAATAATTTTTTGATTAAGTCTTAAACATATAGATAGTTAAATGGCTCTGATATTGTAATTACACTTTTTAGTTAATGAATTTAATTTCCGGTGCAATTGTTTATCTCTGATATATTATGCATATGTTATGAGATGTATAGGTTGATGTTGGCTTAATGACCAATCGTCATGCCACTGTGATGATTCTGTTTTGTATATATATATATATATATATATATATAAAAGGTCGTCACAATCATGCCCTTTTTTTTCTTTTTTAAATTGTCTCTTTGCATTTTCAAGTAACTATTTTGAACCCTTTTGGAAACCCTTTAAGGGCATGGTGCCATGAAATCTCATTTTGTGTTTATCACAAGCGTGCTTTATGTCTATGCGATGTTTAATTACTAAGTCGTGGACTTATGCAATTAATGTTTCACATGTAAAACTAGTGCGAGGTTAGGGACAAAAGCTCTTTCGCTAGGCTTGAGTCGGGAAGTGAGGCCTTTTAGAGTTAGTGTTTATTGTATTCTAGTTTTAGTTTTTTTCTTGTAAGTTTGATTATGATTAGACAATTGTTGTTTCTTTCTAGAAGCTCTAGTTTGTAATTTATTGTAAGAGAGACCATTGAGGTATTAATGTACAACCCAAATCTTTATTTTTTGGCATTATGCTATGTGTTTCACTCTGATTAATTGTTGTTAAAGGTAGTTCTTCAAGTTAATTACAAGTTAATTAATTTTGGAGCGTTGCCAGTAACACTCCCAATTGATTATTTTAATTAATTAATTTTGAAAGCGTTACAGATGGTATGAGAGCAATCGGCTTTGAAGAGTATATAGTGGATTTCAGTTTAGATGGTGTCTCACCAGAGCATTGGTATAGGTTTAAGCGAGTGCTAAAGCTAAGTCTCGAAGTCATGGTCCAGGTTAAGTTTACAGCCTACGACTATGAATTGTATTAAGAGATCAATTCAATGAGTTTCTTAGAGTAAGCTAACGTACAGTCGTATTGCAGAAGGTTGGCTTTAGGGTACAAGCATATGAGGGTCCAGTGGAGGCGTAGAGGTTCTATAACACCCTGCTTTTGACAAAAAAAAAAATGTAAGTGAAAATTTTGATTTCCATGTGACATTACAACATCATTAGAGTTAAGAAATTGGCATCGAATATATATACTTTTCTTAACGAATGGGAAACTATCACTTCAAAACTAACTGAATAACCTCTTTGCATAAAAATACGAACCATGTGTTCTATTATAATAAATACAATCAAATAATGACATATGTGCCACATGCGGCACTTAATAATATAACATTGTTTTATCCTAATACATACCACCACATAATAAAATGTCCCATCCTAAAACGTAATAATCCTATTAGTTCCAACCTTCCTTCCGTCCTACACAAACTTACATGTGATTGTAGTTATCACCACAATCTCATATTGTAAAAACAGTGAGTCAACTGCATCCCATAAAATAATGACATATTGATTCATTTAACAATACACAATACTATAACATGATGTATGATGGATTCATATGCATAGCCTTATTAACAATTCTCTTCTACAGTCTCATTAATTAATGTAGATGGATAAATAGATGCTGTGAGACTCTAACTCATGATACAGTCTTATTATTGCCGTGGGTCTTTTACCATCTCCAGTCTTACCATAGATAGTTGCTTGGGGACTTTAACCACCTATTTTTCTTTCATTGGTACGGTGGACTCTAACCACCTCTTTTTCTTTCATTGATTCTGTGGGCTCTAACCAACTCTTTTCGTTCATTCACTTATTCATGCCTTAGGACTTAAACCTTTGATTCTTCTTATTAACAGATTCATATCTCATGACAGTATAATATGTAATGACATTTCATAAGCAACCTCATATCATTAAAATATGCAGATCCCAAAACATATCACATATCATTAACTGTAACAGAAATCACAACATCATAAAAATCAATATCACCATATAATTAAACAAACCAATAACACCATATAATCAAACAAGCATCATTCCTAGTAAGTATTCTAGAAACACTTACCTACACATATACCTAAACAATGGCATATCATTAAATAAACCTACATATCGCCGCATTATAGAACTCAGTATCATTCTTAGTGAGTGGAATACTCACATTTATTTCCTGCTTTAGAAAGTATTCAAAGACAATTGTTCACTGCTGAAAATAAATATTGACTTCTAATTTAACCAAGTGTGTGTGTTTGTGTGCAACCAAATATCTTAAATGCGAAATTTAAATTAAACAAGATATTTGTTAGGAAGTGAAAACTCTGTGAAGAGAAAAACCACTCCGGGGCAGCTAAACCCAGGAACTCTACTATCCAAAAACAAAGCTAGTTACAAGACACTCGTACTCACATACCCTTATGCAGTAGTCATGCCTTTAACTCTGACACGAAGCCTTTTGTGAACGCTTCCCAACCAGATCTTCCACCTGAAGGGGTTTTTGATGGATTCCTTTACCTTAGGGTCGGCCCCTAAGATAGACTTCACACGAACTGTTGAGCACACACCGGCAACGGCTTGAGAGCTAGCGGATCTTCGATTCTCACTAAGCACCATCTCAAAGCTAAGAGAATTCAATACCAAATTCTGTACAATTTACAAGCCTAGGGCCCTCCATATATAGGCTTACAGGAAACTTAAAACTGCTGAGATTCGGGCTCTGGCTGTCGAGTGTTCGAACGGAAGTTAGCCACGTCCGAACGGACTTCTGCGATATCCTTTCAGAAATAGCGTAATTCTATCCTTATCAGGTCCACGTCCGGACGGCTTGACAGAGCGCTCGAACAGTCTTCGCTATAACTCCTTTCTGGTTCGAATGGAACACTGGAATATTCTGAAATGCTGGATAGCATCCGGACGTGTTGCCACGTCATCCGGATGGCTTGCAGAGACTCCCTAACAGTATCGACTTCTAAAATCCAACTCCATGTTGAATACTGATTGACCTAGCCGTCCGGAAGGTGTTGCTCTGTCGTTCGGACATCTTCAACATAATCTGCTGGACACTGCGGGGCATTAGGACGCCTTCAAAGGCTCGTCCGGACGGTTGCACAGGAACCGATTGATTTGGCTTGGAATTTACAAGGACTCTTCATGGACATCTTCTAGAAGCTTGTGATCAGTCACATGTTTTGATTTGAACACTTTCTGAATACATGAAGATTCTGAATTGATAACTGACCATCCTGTTAATTTGTTACAATTACATAAAGTATTTTTGGTTATCCAGAATGTACCCAATATAAAATACTAACAAACTGCCCATTTGGCCATTCTGGGACAAAAATACTTGACCGGTTTGTAAATACATTCCCGGTCTAAATACCAAAATAAACCAAAAAATAATCCCCCTTTTTGTCACACAATGAGAAAGGGTAAACAGAGTATTAATTAAAACCATAAGTGTTTTAATAACTACAAAACGACATCACAAATTTAAAATTATTTTAAAATAAAACAATAAAAAGTGATAATAAATCAGTCCTCATCATCAGGCTTGGGGTGATGGTGCTGCAGGCACTCCCTGATGTCAATCTAACACTATTCAACACGCTCTCCTATAAAATTAACTTCACGCTGAAGAGCGCCCATGGATGACATAAGCTGAGTAAATGCAACCTCTAAATCAAATGTAGGAGGCACAGCCTGTGATGATGATGCAGCTGCTGTTGGGGGAACTAGTGGAGGTTGAGGAACACCGCCTTGAGCTTCATGTCGCAATTGCGCATTCAACTTCATGAGGGTCTGAATGCCAAGAGGATCTAGAATCCGTGATCTGGTCTCAGAGTATGAAATATCTGTCACGGTCTGAAGACAGATTTAAGTGATTAAACACCCAAAAGATAGACTCATGTTCTTCTCGTCTCGAACCTCGAGCATAGTGTGCAAGATGTGCTTGCACAAGCAAAAAGGAGTCTGCATCACAATTGCATAGAGAATGGTGGCCTTCTTGAGAGTAAGCTCACTCCGACGAGCTTGAGGCCAAAGTTTTGTCACGACAACCTTTGCTAAAAATCAGTGCATAGGAGCAAAAGCACCAATGTTGATCTGGGAGTGGGACTTGTCCTCTCGCTGTGGTCTAGTCTCAAAGAAATCATGTAGAAAGTCAATGTTGGGTGCCTCATCACCAGCAGGGAAAGGAATGCCTGAGACTGGTAGAACAGGGACCCCGATCACAGAACTGATAAGCTGGGGATCAATCAGAATTGTCTGGCCTCTGACCGTAGTCTACATGATCAGTCCTCTGTCATCATCCTGGATGACGATCATGTGGCCATAAAATTCCAGCACCAGTCTGGGAAAGGCCAGGCAGGCACAATTGTACAAGTACTCCCATTGGTTCTCTTGAAGCATTTGAGCAATGGGGAGTAGAACGGGATCCTTCAGATTTGTGCAGAGAAGATTTCGCTCCGATAGGACCTGCCGCGATTGCATGTGGTGCAACCTGTCAGCAACTGACTCTTTAGTTCTTTGCCTGACTCGGGGAGGAGAGTCATCTGAAGACATAATTCCTGGGCTAAAAAAAATCACAGAAACAAATCCATGAAAGCATTAATTCCTATTAGTCCAAAAAAAATTGGGCATTATGACGGCTGTAAAATGGACTATCCCAGAAATTACAACAACATGAAATTCAACCCAAACAATATCAAGATACCAAATATACAAAATCTCAACCCAAATAATAAAGAATTTTGAGCAATAATACATATTAATCTCAAAATAAAAGAAACCCAAATCAAACTATTTTAAGCATAAAAAAACTTAAAATAAATTAGTAAAAGAGTATAAAAACATACCTAGGGTGGAGATAAATTGCAAATATGACACGTGCACCTGAGAAATACGCATAAAAAGCACAGAAAAGACACACAAGACCACAAAAAGGATATATATTTCATAAGCTATTAAATCCACAATCTTTCCATCACATTCATGCTTTAACTTACTGATTTTGCTTGCTGGCTTTGCCTTGAAAGTTTCTGTTAACAACAAAAGAGGTCTATAAATATATATACATACATAACCGGTTATTGTCTTCTCAAGGTAGGAAAAAAAGTCACAGTGTAAAACTAGAAAAGATTGCTTATTCTTTGAGAGATTTAGGAGAGAAACTACTTACTGCTCCATAGTGATTCAAATGAAGGTAATGAGTTGCTTGTCCAAACCAGAAAATTCCATCAATGGTGCCCTGTTTTTTGGTCTAAAGACAAGGGCTGGTTCTTACTCAGTTCTTGCTGATTTTAGGGTGATAAGAGGGCGATTTTAGGCTTTAGTTTAGCTTACTAGGTCTAGGAAAAACATGGTGAATCAAAGATATTTTCGTACTCAAAGTTCTGCACTATAACAAGGAAGAAAACAGTGTGTTACGTGAGAGAGAGTTTTACCGAAATTTTGGCTCTTCTTCATGAAAATCAATCACCCATGCATCCTTATATAACAATCTTGAAGGGTTGAGATCAAACCAATACAATCTCTTTCAATGGTTGGGCTTTTGATAGTAAAAAAGAGAAAAATCTAAGTAAGATTATACAATATCTAATATTAGATTATTTATCATATCTAACATCATAATTAGGTAATACCACCGTATCTAGTTCATTTTCAACCAAACTAGGCTAACTTAGACTAACTAAATGGGTTTCAATCGCCTAAAATTGTTTACACACATTGGGTTTAAGAATTAAAGGTAGAAAATCGCCACTTGTAGCTTACACGTAAACTGCATCGCACTGGATAATTGAGTCGCTCGATTGACTATTCAGTCGCTCGATCGAATTCGACCCAGAATCGCTCGATCGATTCCATTTACCCGCTATTATTAAGTCGCTCGATCGATTTATTATTCGATCCATCAACTTCGCTTCCAAAGTCGTTCGATCGACTATAAAGTTGCTCGATCGACTTTGGTTAATAATATCTTTACTTATCCGATTTGTATACATGCATATGTACATATACACAATTCTATTTAATCTATAACTAACATTAATTAAGTCTTATACCTATGTATGCACACATGTAAAATATTATTATATGGGCATTATTACCCTAAGCATGATATTTTTCGGGTATTACATCCCACCCCTCTTACAAAAATTTTGTCCTCAAAATTTGCAATCCTATTAATCATGATGCTAACTAATAACAATCAAGAAATAATAATAATTTCTTTCTTGTTACCTAATTATCTTCATCATCATTGAAGATGTCCATGGGTGGTGCTGCAGGAATCTCTTCTACTTGGTTAATAGGAGCTTCTGCCTTCGGTTGGTCTTCATCTTCATGAGCTGGGGAAAAATTCTCCATCGAAATATTCCACCCCATGTCCTGATGTATCTGTACCATCCTATTACGTATTACCTCATTAAGGGCCTGGTTATTAATAAAAGTCTGACGCAGTAACATGAACTCTCCTACTAGGTCAAATACGCCCAAAGGAATGGGTCCTAACATGAACAGGTCTGGGGCAGGTGTCTTCAAAGGAACATCAACAAGTGCTGATGGATCTTCAAGAATATCAACTAGTGCAGGAGGTACTAGTAGAAAACCAGGTGGCATAGGATTCCCTTGTGAGTCCATGCCTCAAAACAAATGTGGATATTTGTTCCTTATTTCATGTTCAAGTTCCCAAGACGCTTCCTCAACATCGTGGTTTCACCAAAGGACTTTAACTAAAGGAATAGTTTTGGTCCTGAGTTGTTGTTCTTTGCGATCAAGGATTTGAACTGGTAATTTTTTGTATTTGAGGTTGTCTTGTACTTGAAGTGGTTCAAAATCCACAATGTGTCGCGGGTCATGAACATGCTTCCTCAAAGTTGAAACATGGAAGACATTATGAATTCCAGATAAAGCTAGCGGTAGCTCAACTTTATATGCCATGGGGCCAACAACTTATTTAACTTCAAAGGGGCCTACAAATCTTGGGCTCAGCTTCCCTTTCTTGCCAAACCGCACTACTCCTTTCATTGGTGATACCTTTAGATACACAAGGTCACCCACATTAAATTCTAGTTGGTGGCGGTGTTTATATGCGTAGCTCTTTTGCCGGCTTTGTGCTGTCAACATCCTTCTCCGAATAATTGAGATTTTGTCCTTCATGTCTTGTATCATCTCCGGCCTATGAGGTATTTTTCTCCCACTTCATCGTAATATAGTGGGGATCTACATTTCCGTCCATACAGCGCTTCATATGGTGCCATTCCAATAGTTGTCTGAAAACTATTGTTGTAGGCAAATTCGACTAAAGGTAAATATTTAATCCACTTACCTTTAAAGTCGAGTACGCATAACCTCAACATGTCCTCCAAAATCTGGATGGTTCTCCATGATTGTTTGTCGGTTTGAGGATGATAAGTAGTGCTAATATTCAGCTTTGTTCCTAACGCGTCTTGTAAGCATTTCCAGAATCTAGAAGTAAAACAGGAATCTCTGTCAGATACAATAGAAACAGGCACTCCATGTAATCTGACGATGTCTCTAATGTACATTTTGGCTAGCTTGGGCACAGAGTCGATAATGTGAAATGGAATGAAATGAGCACTTTTGGTAAGTCTGTCAATCACAACCCAAATGGAATTTTGGCCACCAGGTGCTTTTGGCAAACCTACCACAAAGTCCATGGTAATCTGATCCCATTTCCACTCAGGAATACTTAAAGGTTGAAGCGGTCCCACAGATCTCTGATGTTCAGCCTTCACTTGCTGACAAACATGACATTGAGCCACATATTCAACAACATCTCGCTTCATGCCATGCCACCATAATTTCTTCTTCAAATCTTGGTACATCTTAGTACTTCCCTGATGAACCGTATATCACGTTTTGTGAGCTTCATCAAGGTTGAAGCGTATATCCCATTTCCACTCAGGAATACTTAAAGGTTGAAGCGGTCCCACAGGTCTCTGATGTTCAGCCTTCACTTGCTGACAAACATGACATTGAGCCACATATTCAACAACATCTCGCTTCATGCCATGCCACCAGAATTTCTTCTTCAAATCTTGGTACATCTTAGTACTTCCCTGATGAACCGTATATCGCGTTTTGTGAGCTTCATCAAGAATATCTCTTCTCAGCTCTGCATCATTAGGTATGACAATCCTGGCATCTCCCATTCTCTAGTAAACTGTTGTCTGTGAAATGAAATCCAAAAGTATCGCTGCGATTAGCCTTCTCCATCAGTTCCTGTAATTCGAGATAATTTCCTTGGGCCATTCTGATCCTATCAGAAGTTAATGGTTGAATAACTAGAGTCGCCAAAGCTGCTTGTTCGTCTATGACTTTCAATTAGATCATCTCCATATGCCGAGCAAGTTGATCTGGGGTGGTGATAGAATTTAAAACTCCACTGCATGATTTTCTGCTTAACGCATCTGTAACCACATTCACCTTCCCCGAGTGGTACATAATATAACAATCGTAATCCTTGATCAGCTCCAGCCACCTTCGTTGCCTCATATTTAATTCCTTTTGAGTGAAGATATACTCGAGGCTCTTGTGATCGATGTAGATTTCAACTGTTTCTTGAAATAGGTAATGCCTCCAAATCTTCAAAGCATATACGATTGCTGCAAGTTCCAAATCATGTGTGGGGTAGTTCTTCTAGTGGTCCTTCAGTTGTCTTGACAAGTAAGCGATCACCTTGCCTTGCTACATAAGCACGCAACCTAGTCCTTGGAGAGATGCATCGCTATAGATAACGAATTTCTCCGACTCCTTGGGTAGGGTTAGGACAGGTGCAACTACTAGCCTCCGCTTCAGTTCTTAGAAAGCTTGGAAAAACCTTCAACAAATCTTCCGTAGTATCTCGCAAGCCCTAGGAAACTCTGAATCTCATTTACATTCGATGGTCGCTCCCAATTCATCACTACTTCAATCTTCCTTGGGTCAACCGCTACTCTATCTTTCGGGATTACGTGACCTAAAAATGAGACTTCCTTTAGCCAGAACTCGCACTTCTTGAGTTTAGCAAACAGTTTCTTCTTTCTCAGAATGCTTAGCACCGTCTTTAGATGCTTTTCATGTTTTTTGAGAGTGGCGGAATAAACTAAGATGTCATCTGTAAACACTACTACGAATTGATCAAGGTACTTGTGAAATACCTGATTCATTAAATCCATGAACACGGAGGGTGCATTGGTTACTCCAAAGGGCATAACCAGGAATTCGTAATGACCATAGCGCATACGTATTGTCGTTTTTGGTATGTCTGCTTCCTTCACCTTGAGCTGGCGATATCCCGATCGGAGTTCGATCTTAGAGAATACCGTAGCTTCTTTCAGTTGATCGAAGAGATCGTCGATCCTTGGCAATGGGTACTTGTTCTTGATCGTCACTTGATTCAATTAGCGGTAATCAATGTACAAACGCAAAGATCCATCCTTCTTCCTTACAAACAAAACGGGCGCTCCCCATGGTGAGGCGCTAGGGCGAATAAAACCCGGGTCTACCAAGTCTTCTAGTTGCTTCTTCAACTCCTTCAATTCCGATGGTGCCATACGATATGGTGCTTTATGAATGGGTTGAGTTCTCGGCATGAGATCGATAGTGAACTCGATTTCCAGATCAGGCGGCAATCCGGTTGTGACCTCGACAAAAACGTCTGGATAGTCACGCACTATAGGTATATCTTCTAGTTTACACTCTCCTACGGGTTTAGCCTTGATATAAGCTAGAAATGCTTGCGCACCATTTCTAATGCTCCATCTTACTTGAATTGCAGAAAGAAGAGGTGGAGTGGCTCGTACTCAAGATCCACAAAATTTGAATTCTTCCTCACTCGGTGAGCGAAAAATAACTTCTTTCTTCCTACAATCAATATTAGCATAGTATTTCGACAACCAATCCATTCCTAAAATGATATCAAAACCTAACATTTGAAACACTGCTAAATTTGCCGGTAGAACTCTATCTCCTATAATGATAGGGCAGTTCTCAATAAATTTTCTACATGTAACATCTCCAGCAGGTGTTGATACAGTTCCCTGTCTACAATCCCCTTTGTGTATTCTTGAGCATTTACTGCAAACAGCTTTCCGATTCTTGATTATCGGCGGGAAGTTCTTACCCATGGTGGGTTTGGAACCACTTCCAATAGCGTGCCTTTTGTCTGGGCATGACATCTGCTGCTTCGAACGTTTCTTCAATTTGTATGCCGCTACTGATTCTCGTATTCTTCTTTCAGCCAGTGTTGCAACTTCTACCAATCTGGCGTAGTCCTTTATTTCCGAATAGATTACCCTCTACCTGATGTGAGGGTTGAGGCCATTCTCAAATCGTTCTGCCTTCGATTCTTCATCAGGGATGAGATTGGCCGCAAACTGAGCTAACTCCATAAATCTAACGGAATATTGCTCTACTATCATGTTACCTTGAACCAAATTTTGGAATTTTATTACCCGAAGTTGCCTTTGGGATCTAGGGAAAAAGCGCCGATTGTACTCCACTTTGAACATTTCCCAAGTTATCACCGTTTCCTCCCCAAGTAGCACTTTCCTCGCGTTTCACCATCTCCCAGCTTCACCCGTCAGTTGCAGTGCAAGGTACCGAACTTTCTGCTCGTCTGTACAACCGAGAGTATTGTACAACACATCTATGTCTGTGAGCCATGCTTCAGCGGCATTTGGCCCTTCAATTCCTTCAAAAGTTCAAAAATGGTAGCTAGCAAAATTGCGTAACAAACAAACTATGGGTTCGGCTTGTTCGTTAGGTCATGGAATTTGTGAGATTGCTTCAGTAAGATGCCTAGTGGCGTCAGCTATAAATTGAATTAAAGTTGGGTGTATCCTATCATTGTATGGTGGTGGTGGAGGTGGAGGTGGCAACTCTCCTTCACCATTTTCTTTGGGACGAGGGTCATGGTTAAAGTCACAGGGAGGGCGGCGTCTAGGAGGCATGATTTTGTATTTAAAGGAACAGTTATCCCACATTTCGTAGACTAAAATCAATCTCCTTTGAAAGACTATATAACACTTAAACCAGCTAAAACTAATCATTTTGCAGTCAATTATTAACAAGAATCCATCAATAATAATAAACAGATCATATTGCAAACAATTATAACACTCAAAATCATTCAGGTAACAATCATTATAAACAATAAATTTAAGTGCACAAATACATATATCCAATGAAGCATGTTAAAAGATTTTACTCTCACTCTAATTTATGGAATTCTACTTTATGTCTAGCATATATATATTAACAAAAATACTTTTATATTCCTATAGCTCTTTGTGTTTCCATCCTATGCTAAGGTCAAGTCTAAGGTCCTTAGAGCAAACTGCTCTGATACCAAACTGTAACGCCCCACTTTTACAAAAAGCGTAAGTGAAATTTTTTGAATTTTCACGTGACATTACTATCTCATTAGAGTTGAATGTTGGCAATGGAATATATAAATATAATATAGACTTGGGAATTTAATTACACTTCAGAGGTTCTATTGAAATACCTCAAAATATATATAATAAGGAAGTTAGCATAATTATACAAAAGTAGTAGTATTCATGCCTCACAAGGCGTATATGATTCTACAAGCCAAATGTCTAGAGTTTAATAATTACATAACAGCAGAAATAAAAATATTGTTTCTGGAGCTAGGTTAGTGGACTACATCATAGTAGTTCACTAAAAGGAGGCGGTAGTCTAGCCTCAAATACTAGTATCAGGATCCATCTAAGGATTTGGATAGTCCTGATATTCTTCTTCTTCATAACTTGTATTATCACACAATACAAAGAGGAAAACAACAAAACAAAATACCTAAATGAGTCTGTTATTTCCCATAATATAATGAGTGCTGATTTATTTAATAAATGCAACATTATGCAATATGGCTTTATAATCACATGTATACGCAATATATAATCGATGGTCGCGAATCATAGACATAAATTGAATATAAACATAATCATAAAGCCGTGATATGACAATTTTAAATGCGGAGTTTTAGGTATTGCCCTTTTTCCACTCCTCTGTTGACCTAGGCATGGTTAGCATCTTATTTAAAGCCTGGGCTTCCTCACTTTAACGTTTACTTATATTCTTTGGAAGCCTAGGCTCTTGGAAACCTAGGTTTCCCTAGTGACCTAGGTACACCAGTTTTTGTATTTATTATTCTCTTTTCGAGTACTTCCTCATTCACCGAGAACCTAGGAACTCCTGTGAAGCCTCATGTACCCACTGTGGATCTAGATCCAACAGTTTGTTATTAGAGAGATTATTAAAAAAAAAAAAAATATGCAAAGTTACATGCGTAAACAAGTAAATAAGACAGTAATCACAATATTATAGGGAGTCAACCAGCTTCATTCTCAGTAAGTATAGAGATACTTACTGTTTTTGCTCCAAAGATTTTCCACAAAAGCTGCATTAATCATAATCATGCAATAATAGTGAATTAGAAAAGGCTTTACGAAAATATTTATTACACTAATTCTTAGGAAATTATCTTCCATCTATAAAATGAATGTCATAATGGCATGACTAGAATATTGGATGCCATTTATTAACTTAAAATATTTGAGTAGTGTAACACCACCATAATTAAATTAATTCTTTATACATGCATACATTATATATATATATATATATATTAAAATGACTCACACTCACACACACACAATCTCCATGGCTTACACACACACACACACTGCCACCTTCTCTCTTTTCTTTCTTATTCAACACTTTTCACTCCATCACTCCAAAACTCACTCACTCTCGGTTCTTACCCCAACACACACACAAAGCACATATATCTTTACAGTACACACATACACGTCCCTCTCTCTCTCTTCATCAACATACTTCTATCAAAGTCACACACAAAACACATATCTATAAACATAATATATATACAAGGTATTAAATCCACAATCTTTCCATCACATTCATGCTTTAACTTACTGATTTTGCTTGCTGGCTTTGCCTTGAAAGTTTCTGTTAACAACAAAAGAGGTCTATAAATATATATACATACATAACCGGTTATTGTCTCCTCAAGGTAGGAAAACAAGTCACAGTGTAAAACAGGAAATGATTGCTTATTCTTTGAGAGATTTAGGATAGAATTTACTTACTGCTACTGCTCTATAATGATTCAAATGAAGGTAATGAGTTGCTTGTCCAAACCAGAAAATTCCATCAATGGTGCCCTTTTTTTGGTCTAAAAATAGGGGCGGGTTCTTACTTGGTTCTTGCTGATTTTGGGGTCATAAGAGGGTGATTTTAGGCTTTAGTTTAGCTTACTAGGTCTAGGAAAAACATGGTGAATCAAAGATATTTTCGTACTCAAAGTTCTGCACTATAACAGGGAAGAAAACAGTGTGTTACGTGAGAGAGAGTTTTACCGAAATTTTGGCTCTTCTTCATGAAAATCAATCACCCATGCATCCTTATATAACAATCTTGAAGGGTTGAGATCAAACCAATACAATACAATCTCTTTCAATGGTCGGGCTTTTGATAGCAAAAAAGAGAAAATCCAAGTAAGATTATACAATATCTAATATTAGATTATTTATCATATCTAACATCATAATTAGGTAATACAACCGTATCTAGTTCATTTTCAACCAAACTAGGCTAACTTAGACTAACTAAATGGGTTTCAATCGCCTAAAATTGTTTACACACATTGGGTTTAAGAATTAAAGATAGAAAATCGCCACTTGTAGCTTACATGTAAACTGCATCGCACTGGATAATTGAGTCACTCGATCGACTTCGACCCAAAATTGCTCGATCGACTAAAAAGTTGCTCGATCGATTCACCATTTACCCGCTATTATTAAGTCGCTCGATCGATTTATTATTCGATCGATCAACTTCGCTTCCAAAGTCGTTCGATCGATTATAAAGTCGCTCGATTGACTTTGGTTAATAATATCTTTACTTATCCGATTTCTATACATGCATATGTACATATACACAATTCTATTTAATCTATAACTAACATTAATTAAGTCTTATACCTATGTAAAATATTATTATATGCGCATTATTACCCTAAGCATGATATTTTTCGAGTATTACATCCCACCCCTCTTACAAAAATTTTGTCCTCGAAATTTGCAATCCTATTAATCATGATGTTAACTAATAACAATCAAGAAATAATAATGATTTCTTTCTTGTTACCTAATCATCTTCATCATCATTGAAGATGTCCATGGGTGGTGCCACAGGAATCTCTTCTGCTTGGTTAATAGGAGCTTCTGCCTCCGTTTGGTCTTCATCTTCATGAGCTGGGGCAAAATTCTCCATCGAAATATTCCACCCCATGTCCTGATGTATCTGTACCATCCTATTAAGTATTACCTCATTAAGGGCCTAGTTATTAATAAAAGTCTGACGCAGTAACACGAACTCTCCTATTGGGTCAAATACACCCAAAGGAATGGGTCCTAACATGAAAGGTTTTCTCCTCTGTTGGCCAAGAAAAACCGAGGGGAGAGGGAGAGCGATTTCTTTCTACTGGACTGGTAGAATGAAACCTAGAGAGAGATGAAAGATTCTGAGAGCTCTATTGTAGAGCTTCTTCTTCCTGAAATCACAGAGAAACAGAGAGAGGAAAGAAGTTGTAGAGAATGAGGAGGAGAGGGGAGGAAACTTACCCACAAAAAGAGAGTTGCTGCTCCACTATGGCTGCTGGAAACCAAGATCCACAGAGAGGGAAAAACAAGAGGAAAAGCTACTGATCTTCCTTTGATGCAACCACAGAGAGAGGGAGAAGAGAGAAACCGAGAGAGTTTCTGAGAGAATTGAGAGAGAGATGCGTGAAATGAATTGGGGGATGGATTCTGTTTTATAGCAAAATGGTAGGCCCAGATCACCCAAAAATATCGTATCCAATGGCTGGGAGAGATTTGAGATGATATTTTATTTAAAATATCAACAGACATGTGTTCGAGCGAGATTCTGCAATTTGCCAAACGCCTGCACTGGAGCTCATGGTGTCCGTGGGATCAAGCGCAATCGTGCCAAGCATCAGTGTTGGGGGTTGATTTGTTGATGCGCTCGAGCGCAACTCATTGTGGGATCGAGTGCACTCGCGTTCTGAGCCCTAAATCCAATCCTTTTCAGTTCGAAGGCTTTGTTGTCTAGACTAGCCAATTTAAAACTATATCTCAAATATTAATGAATATTTAATCCTATAAATATTCATAGTGAATATTTACACTTGTAAATATTCATATATTCTTTCATATTATTATTAAATATTAAATTCCTATTTTAAGATGTTATATTTTATGTTTTAAAAGTTTGGGCGCTATAGGTTCTGTGTTAGCAACTCACATTTAATAGCCTTGACCAAATGGTCTACATCCACATCATTAACTGCTTCTTTGTAGGTACTTGGATCAGATTCAATTTCATCAGATATAGGTACATGAGCTTCTCTTATGAATCTGTTAGATGCCCAGACAATCTTCCCACGATGACGAGGTATAATGTTTCTTGGTGTTACATCAATAGTAATCAGTGGCGTATCTAATACAACCACCTCATCTTCAGGAACTTCTAAAAATGTAGTATTTCTTGCATATAACATCTCATCTAGAACCACCTTACCCTTTGGTTTGGAATCATTTACATAGTCCTCCTCATGAAACCTAGCATTTGTGGTAACAAATACTTTCATTTCTTCAGAACTATAAAACAAATAACCCCTTGTCCCTTTTCAATATCCAACAAACAAACATACTTCTATTTTTTATTCCAACCTATCCGTCTTTCCTTTCAGCACATGTGCTGGGCAACCCCAATTGTGGATGTATAGGTTTTCGCCCCATCCACAATTCAAAAGTTATCTTGGAAACAGTTTTAGATGGGACCAAGTTTAGCAAGTGCGATGGGCCCCATGGTAGACTGAATCTTAAAGATCCCTTGCAAGTTCTAGATGGGCCAATCACAAGGTCAAGAGCGAAGAAGATCAAGGAAGCAATGCAAGGATTGGTGCAATCCACTTGGGCTGAGTTTACAAATTTATCGAGTAAGACCCCAGCATTCAAGATCGGCTTGAGAGAAGAAGAACCAACTTTAATCCATGTGATACAAGCGATAGATGGGGGCGGCATAGCCTAGTGGTTTAGTGCAGACTCTTTTATTTCATTAAGTATAGGCGTGTGAGCCTATTTTTATGTTTCTATGGTTGTAGGCTTTTGGGCCTATTTATTTTGGGCTTGAAGATGTTCAGCCCATGTCTTTTAATTAATGTAGGCCTTAGTAGGTTTAGGGTTTCATGGAGAGGCTTTAAAAAGACTTATAGCCGCATTTGCTAGAGAAGTTGAGCGTGAATGAAGTTATTGTTCTTCATAGAAAACTTTTCAGTTTTCTCTACTTGTTTTTGATTGAACTAAGAACTTATCAAAAAGCAAACCCTTTGTGGCGTTCTCACCGAATCTAGGTTCTTGAAACAAGATTTCAATGGGTCCAGATCTTCTTGACTTGGTGCTTTCTTGGGTAGGTTTCAATTTGATTGTGGGTTCAAGGGAGTTCGATCCCACGGGTTCACATCAAAGTGTGTTGTTGTTTCTAAAGCATATCCCCAAAATTACATAGGTAGTAGAGTAGCAAAACTCATCATTGCTCTTACCATTTCTAAAAGCGTCATATTCCTTCTCTCTACTACACCATTTTGCTAGGGAGTCCTAGGTGAAGTCAACTGGGATAAAATCCTTGCTTCTGACAAATGATATATGAAGTCCCTATGGAAGTATTCACTGCCTTGATTTGATTGAAGAGCTTTAATATGTTTACCCAATCATTTCTTGGCTTCAGCCCGAAACTCTTTGAATCTTTCAAAGGCTTCAGATTTTCAACACATTAGGTAAAAATAACCATACCTTGAATAGTCATCAGTAAACGTGATGAAATATTTATAACCACCTCGTGCTTGGACACTTATAGGACCACATACATTAGTATGCATTAAGTCAAGCAAATCCTTAGCTCTATACCCTTTTGCAGAAAATTGTCTCTTGGTCAATTTACCTTCCAAACATGAAGTAATCATTGAAATCCAATGGTCCCAAAAACCCATCATTAACTAGCCTTTGAATCATTTTTGAGTTAATGTGACCAAGACATAGATGCTAAAGGTATGGTTCATTAGTCGAAGGAAACTTTTTTTCTTTTTAATGATAAAGCATTATGGTTGGTTCTAAAACAGAGTTGTTAATAGTATATAAATCAGGAGTAGTAATATACAATCCATCTATAATGATACTAGAAGAGATAAATAAATTACCCTTCCTTATTACCACAGTTTCCCTAAAAAAATAGAGGTATAACCGCATTTACCCAAGAATGTCATAGAAATTAAATATTTGTGTATACTGGGTACATATAGACAGTTTGTTAATATTAAAACTCATGAATTAAAATAATGTTCAACAACTCCAATGGAGTGGACTGGAACCATCGTTCCATCTCCAAGCGTCATGTGCATCTCCCCTTGATTCAGTGGCTTGGTTACTTGAAACTCCTACAACGAATTGTAGACGTAATTAGTTGATCTTGAATCCACACAAAAGGAATTAGTGGGATTCGCAACTAAACACGTTTCAACCAATAAAGAAGATGTCTAACCTTGACCTATGGATAAAAGAAACTTTGGGTAGTTTCTCTTCCAGTGCCCTATCACAGTGGTAACAATTAACCACTTGTTGGAATTGGTTTGCAAAAACATGTTTGCGTAGCGGAAAATAAACTTCCCAAGTCTAGATCAAACTTTATGAAAGCTTTATTTTCAATAGGTGAAGAACAATGATATTTTAAAATTAAGCTGCAAAGCAGAAACACTTACTTGAAGATTATGATCACAATTTGGCTTTAGGGCAAAACTTTTCTTCTTTGCTCCACAAGAAAAATGGGCAATCTTAGGGATCATAAGATTTTCAGATCTACTCACCAATGACTAATAATAACCGAAAGTGTGGGCTCTTAACTTGATCTTCAAACTTAAACTTATTCTTTGAAAATTAACTCAGGAATATTAGTTCTTAAAAACTTAAGAACTATGTAGATCAGTCTACAGTTCTCTTTATAGAGCTTCAGACATCTCTATTTATAGGCTTTGAATACTAGGAGAGTGAGAGATATAAGCAACGTGGGACAAATAGTAGTGAAAGTTCTAGTAGAACAAGAACTCCCCTAGGGGTGGACGGCTAGAGCTTGCAAAACCCTAGCCTTCCACCTTTTGGAGTTAACACAAAAGGCAAGGGAAACGTTCCTTGGCCCATGCATCAACTACAGCACCCTTGGACTTGGGTTTTACCCCAAGCCCAATCTCCCCTCTTTACATTTCATGCACCGTTTTTCTTTAACTCATGTTTTAATTAAATAAAACAAGTAGACCAATAAATAAAAAGTTTGACTTTGTTAAATTACATCAACTTAGTGAGGGACCCGAAAGGAAAAAATAAAAACTAGCTTAATAGGCCTTTGACCTAGTTAACTCCGTAACTGTCACAAGTGTTAGTTTGTAATTGGCTTCATTCAGTTGGACAAAATCACTTCTATGTAATGATGCTTTTTAACAAGGATTCTGCTATTCAGAGGTCTTCTAGAAGATTCTGCATAGTCTACAAGTCAGAAAAATCGGATCCCTTGCAGCCATCCGGACGACGTGATATACTGTCCGGAAGCCCAACTGTCCAAAGCATCATCCGTCCGGATGACGAGAACTTTCCGTCCAGACCTTACTCTGTGTCAAGAAGCTTCGAACTGTTCAAACTTTCATCCCTTTGGACGTTTCAGCAGCACGTCCGGACGACACTCAGAGTTCGACCAGCTATGGGATTTCTTTCCAAAACACAGATATGGGAAGATCGCTGCAACCGTCTGGACGATGTGGATTCCCATCCGGACGCGCTCATCGATAAGGCAAGTATCGCATTCAAAATTCAGACGTCCGGACGAAAGCCTTCATGGTCCGTACGCTCGAGCTACTTATATAGAAATTGCGTGCATCTAATCAACCGTCCGAACGACCATCCCCTTGGTTCGGAGGCGCGAAGCCTTGATATGGAAATTACGTGCATCTAATCAACCGTCCGAACGACCATCCCCTTGGTTCGGAGGTGGGAAGCCTTGATATGGAAATTGCGTGCAGCTGAAGTGCGACTGTCCAGACGACAGGGCAACACCGTCTGGACGCTACTCAAAACAGGAAAGAATTTCAGCGAAATTTTGGAAAGCCGATTGCATAGTTGTCCGTTCGGACGTCTTATGTCTATTGTCCGGACGGTGCCTAGGTTTTTCAAGCCAGACGCTCATTTAAACCTGCAGCCTATAAATAGAGGTCCCTAGGCTTGAGAACTGTAAGAATTCGGTATTGAATTCGTTAGTGCTTAGAGAGTTATATTGTAGAGTTATTGTGCTGAGTTAGTCTCTCTTAAACTATTGTTGTGTGTGCTGTTGTTGCGCTGATCTGAAGTCTATCTTAGGGGTTGGCCCTAGGGTAAATGATTCCATTGAAGACCCCTTCAGGTAAGAGACCTGGTTGGAAAGCGTTCGTGTTGGGTTACACGTTAGAGTTCAAGGTACGACCACTGCATCAGGGGTATGTGAGTGCTACTACTTTGTAACTAGTCTTGTCTTCTGAATAGTAGATATCCTGAGTTTGGCTGCCCCGGAGTGGTTTTTCTCTTATTGAGTTTCCACTTCGTTAACAAAATTCTTGTGTCTTTTAAATTCCGCATTGATATTATTTTGTTAACACTTTGTGCACACACACACTTGTTTTTTATTAGAAGTCACTTTATTTTTCAACAAAGCTCTTATTTAATTATATTTAATTCCACTAAAGAATGTAGTTGAACCCTAGTATTTTATTTATTTATTTATTTTTTTTATCAAATCAATTAATCCCTTAAACTTAATATTGACTTTTGATTATTCCATGAAATCTTTCATGGCAGAATTAAAATCAAAGATACTACCATTTAATTCTCTACCTCTTAATCTTTGAGTCACTGATTTTATCCATTATTCTCGTACTCGTGAAAAACTTATCACATATACATTGTATGTTGGTATCTTATACCAAAATGCTACGGCTAGAGACTAAGAATAATTTAATCTATAAAATCTATCTCAAGGGGAATGTGTTATCCTTTTCAATAAATGACTTGGATTCCTTCTTGAGAAAAACTTTTTCACAATGTAAATTGCGATCACCCAACGCACCGAGAATGTTGTAAATGCATCAAAGTAATATACACTTCACATCTGAATACACAATCAACTCAGAATTTAGAATCAATATCATAAAGTCTTGGGAGTATTTAGTATTTCCCGTTGACAGTATTTTAGTGGAAAAAAAAAAACTCTCATAGTCCATTCAATGCATAACACCTACACATCAATCCGAAGCCTCAAACTTTGATTTATCAAGAAAAATCCCAAAGATTTGATGTGTAACAGTCTTCCAAAATAGAATGTCCAATTCCATTACCAACTGCGAACTATACAAGTTTAAGACTACAAGGATTATGGAGTAAGACCTTATATGATAACCCCGTTACTTATACCATAGACCATATTCAATGTAATCCAATGGTCTTTCACATGTATAATATATATAATCATAATTAGGCATGTAAAATATCATATGCCATATGCTACAAAAATAGATCAGCGAATAACAAATTTAATCATATCAAACTCATATGTGACACGTGGATATTCTCTACCGTTCGAATGATATATTCTCAAATTTGAACCAGACCTAACAACTCCTATTTAAAGCATCAATCAAATCTGTCAACTCTGCCTGTGATTGAATCTTGGCCATTGATGCAGATAGGACCGGAATCCAACCCCATAATAAACACAAGCACAATAAAAGAGTAAACTATATAAAACTAATTACTGCATTAACAAAACATTAAAAAAAGAAAAGAAAAGAAAAGTAAGTAATAATCAACCAATAATTGACACAAATATTTTGGTTACGAAGTGAAACCTTTTGAGTAACTCAAAGGTAAAACTACTCCAGGACAGTCAAATCCAGGAGATCAAGTACTATAAAAGATTTATTTTAAAAGCATAGTAAAACTTACAACCCTTATAAAATTACTAAGACAATCCGCACGCAGACAAACTCCCCGCTTCTCTCCCTATCTTCCTGATAAGCTCTAGTTCCTCACTGGCCAATCTTCTATATATGTAGTCCTTACCGATCGTCTAATAGACTTCAAGTGGTTGAAGATTTAAATGGTGGTGTGTGGTTTGAACAACAAAAACTCCAAGATTTAGAAAGCAACAATGGCTCCCAACAAATGCACCCTTGGTTCACGAGTGTGAAACAAGAAATCCTTTTAAGAGATTCTAAGGGTAAAGCTTCGTCTATGCTTTACACATACAAAATGGGCATCCTCTTCTATTTATAGGATGAGAGAAAAGCTTCATGCATCCTATGATAAAAAATTTATATGAAAAATAATAATTATTCCTTCTTCTTCTTTTTTTTTTTTTTTTTTAAAAAAAGAACAAGACAGGAGGAACTAGGGCCAAAGGAGTCGTCGAACTACCCCCAATGGCTATGGGGGTGGTTTGGCTACCCTCTTTGGGCGAATTTAGGAGTAATTTGACCACCCCCAAGGTCATGGGGTGGTTACACCACTCTTTTTGGATGAATTTGGGGCTGGTTCGGCCATCCTCTCTGACCAAATCTAAAGGTGGTCGAACCTGGACCAAGAGGAATAATGTGTATAATGTGTATGTTATCAAAGAAAAATACGAAATTATTTTCAGTTTCAACATTTCTTTTAGTGTTAAATTGTTGTAGTATCAAAGAAATAATGGGTTACATCATTATTCTTTCTCATCAGAGCAAAAGGAGTCCTCCGGAGAAGCTTCTGGAAAGAGAGGTTCACAAGCATGGTGGAGAAACATAGGCAGATCCAATGAAGCACTTGCAATGGACTTATAATCCTCGAGTACTTCCACATTCATGGATGTAATATCCTGTACATAAAACTTGGAAATTTGGTCCCTTATTTGTCACAGGAATAAAACTCATTCCCTTATGGGAATTATTTGATTAGGGAATTATGCTCATGGCTTCATTTTAAAGGTTTTAGATGCAATACCACCAAGAAACCTCCCAGAAAGACCAGTAAATTAAAAAGAAAAAAGAAAGAAAAAAAAAAAAAACTTTTATCTATTGGTTTAATATTTTGTTCCTGAATATGCCATTACCTTGCTATTCAAACCGCGGAGGTAACCAACAAGCAGGAGTTGGATCTGGTGATGAGATAAATGCTCATTGTTTCCATCAATTATACATATATGCTGCAAAAACAGAACCAGTATCTACGTGAACAATTTTGCGTTTCCTTACAATAAGAATCCCACACAGCTTTTTTGAGAAGAACATCAAATTTCATAAAGATTAGTAGAACCCACGTATTTATTTCAAATAGTGTCTCAAGTAAATCATAGAATTCTCATAGGATTCCGCATACAAGGACTTAAAAAAGAAAGGTAATTGACCAGTTAAGGGTTGATTGCTCACAAATTTTCTCTTGGAGATACAGGAACAGTGATCCCATCCAATGCTAACCATAACTTTGAAGCTTTTCTGCACATCAACTTTGGCCCAACCAAAGTAAAATCCAAAAACTTGGTCTCGAAGAGCAGGTGTTCCGTTCTCTGATACAAATATTAATGTTGTTAATAACATAGAATACATACTGCCACAATGTGAAAGCCATACAACCATAGAAGCCTGAAAATTAATGATGATTAATTATTGTTTGTAGGATGTCTTACATGTCATTGGAAGATTTTTATTTTTAATTTCTGTAATTTTTAGAATTTTCTAGAAGAGGGTATTAGTTATAAGTTGTTTGTAAGTGTCAAAATTGAATCTCTATATGGTGGTATACTAAGATTGTTTTAAGAAATCTTTTTCCTTGTAAAAAAGGTTTTAAAGAGTATTTAAACTGGCCCTCCCTTTGTAAAATGTCAGATTGCCTCTTTGTTCAATTAAGTAGAAGCTTTTTTAGTGGAAGTTGACGCAGTAAGTAGAGCCATTGGTAAAACCGTAAGAGTAAGTTGTCTAGATATATATATATATATATAATTTCGTAATAGTAAGTTACACATGCACTCACTGGGTCCTAATGCTACGATCTTATCCTCCATCCTATTTTCAAATGGGGAGAAAATGCTATTTGGAATAAAGCTCATTGGCTCTACAATACTAATGTTATCAAACTAGTATCCAAATATATCATGGAAAATAAATTAAATTTACAAACCTGAGACTTCACACACAGATCCAGTGACAGATACACCTCTCACATGTATTGGTTCGATAGGTAATGCATTATCTACCCCTGAAACCATTATTAATTTATGCTAAATCATACCAGGAAATCCAGTGCCTAAAGATAAAAATTTAAATAAAATAATAAGAAATATTTACAGTCTTCAAATGGGGGAAGACCCCAGAGCTCGGGCTGAAATTCTAGAAGTGAATGAAGCACGGAATCTGCTAGGGAAGAACAATCAGCTTCACTATGTGGTGGAACAGCAACTACCTTCATTTTGGCAGCATTAGCCGCTCTAACACCAACCCTGTAGAAATTTATCGATCAACAATTCATCAACATTGATGACCACTGTTACAAAGTAATATAGAAGGGAATGAGAAACTAAAATAACAAAAAAAAAAAAAAAAAAAACCCGGTAGCTGCAAAAGACATGATACATTAGTCAGCGTATACTTCATGAAAAACAATGATGCAAATCATCTACCTAACCAAGAAAAGAAACCAGCAAATTTATTGTGAATGTACATCTCGCACTGGTGATTTGTTTCACTCGATGCATCCTGGCATCTATGAACTGTTACGTATCTTGAGACCATTAAAGGCACTTGAGCAAACATGTTTGACAATTACTTACAATGATTTTGTAATGATAATGTCTCAAAAAGCACCTAATCATAATAATAGATTCCTTATATATGATAATTTTCAACAGCCTTTAACAGAATCATTAGAGGATTTCCTCAAATTCTTGCTTTACTGATTTAACTTGTGCTGCAAGCTAGTGAAAACCTTACTTTATAATGGTCATTCCTTCAAAACGGGAAGAAGGCAAGTACAGTAGTTCACGGCTTTGCAGGAAATACTGATTTCAACGCAGCCTGTGTAATTAAGTCATAGTTGTTATGATTTTGATATATGACCCATTCCATCAGCTTAGACTTTCTGGAATAATTGGTAACATACATGATATCAAAGAAGGTGGTCTTTAGTCCTAATCTTGATTCTAAGCTACATGTTCCATTTAATTATATTCCATGTGTTGGGTAGGGCTGAGCACTGACCCGCTTGGTTCGGTCCTCTGAGCATACTGACAGCCGAACTGAAGGCTGTCGGTGGTCAGTTTTTCAAGTAACTGACCGACCAGAGGAGGTCGAGAACCAAATTGAACCGAACTTAAATTTGAAGGGGTGGCCGATAAGCGTCTTAGGTTTACTGACAACTTAAATCTAACATCATTGCGCACTGAAGAATGTTGCCTCAAGCAACTTAGTGACAAAAGCCACTATCCAAAGCGAATCCAAGAAGCTTATAAAACCAATATTTATTATAAGACAGGTACAGTAATTCTCTTTGCATCTGACATTTTCATACTTCTTCACAAATTATGACTTCAAATTTCTAGCAATAGCCAAAAGTCAGCATCAGTTTTAACGTGAGCAATGAAAAAAATCAATGTTATTAAAACTCCATAAGAGTTTGGCACAGATAATAACTAAATTCCTCCAAGACACTTATCCCCATTTGTGTTCCAAGTCTTTTGTATATAATCACTAATTCAACTTACAAAGAATCTTCAATCACAAGGCATTGAGCTGCATCTACCCCCATTCTCTTTGCAGCCTCTTCAAATCTGCTCACATTCATATGAAAATATGTGAAAAGTAGTAATTATAATTAAAGGTGAAATTTCTTAATGGAAAAAGAAAAGAAAAGAAAAGAAAAACAGAACTAAGCTTTTGGGCCATGTTAGGATGTCCAGTGGAAATGCTACCTTTCTCACATTACTTCATTTTTATTAGCATGAGATTCGTTGGATTTGAGTTTAGATTTTTCTGTTACAAATAGAGAATCAATTTATGATTTATATTATTATTATTATTATTATTATTATTTTTTTTTTTTAAAAAAAAGGTTTTTTCTTTTAAACTTTTTCTCATGGTGACTAAACCACCTTCTAGAATTGATCTATAGGAAGGTTCTTTTTCCATGTGGTTTTCAGGGGCAGCCCTTCATTTTACATTGGATAATGTGAAAAATCTTACAGATATGGAGAGGGCTTTCCCGATTTAACTTGGTCACTTCCAAGAATTACTGAAAAGTATTCCTTCCAACCTAAACAAATAATTTAAATGAACAAGAATAAATTGGTGTGGGACTAATACAGACAGAAAAAGGATGCAGGAAACTGTATCATGATAAGGCATGGAACAAGGAGTGGGGATAAAGGCAGAAAAAAAAAAAAAAAAAAAAAAAAAGAGAACAAAGATCAGGAAACACAAACAACTGAGAAATATGTCCTACATGTTCAACTCTTAAGGGATAATAAAGTTACCATAGTCCTACAGCAGCATTTGGGGGCCCGGGAGGGAGGGAGAGGGGGTGGGGTGGGGGCAGGGGGAGATGAGAGAGAGACCTTGCTCACAAAAACAAATGCAAAACACAAAAGAAAGAATAATCCACAAAGAAGTTGTTTGCAGTCTGGCAGATGATATGTCTGTTAC
This sequence comes from Alnus glutinosa, assembly GCF_958979055.1. Taxonomy (NCBI): domain Eukaryota; kingdom Viridiplantae; phylum Streptophyta; class Magnoliopsida; order Fagales; family Betulaceae; genus Alnus; species Alnus glutinosa. The sequence goes on from NC_084887.1 coordinate 13,232,414, forward strand.
TTAAGAAATAACATCTAAAGATGCCATTCAAAATAGAAGTCTATGCCAAGATTAACATTAAAAATTTTGGACAAGAACTCACTTCATTTTAGTTCTTGGTGCGTGCTAGAATGTTGGCCAACCCTAATTTGTTCTATAGGCAAACTTTCATTAACTCAACGATATTTTAGCTTTCCTATTTCAAGCCACAAACATTATAGATGCTATATTAGATTTCAGAAACTTCACTGTACAATTAGCCACCAGCGTCTATTACATTAACTCAAATTAACACTTTCGATGTTGGTCAAATACCTTATAAACCAACCAGGTTCATGATACAAAGATAGGAGATACTTAAAACTTTCTGATGCATGTGCTATAACGAAATTTACACAATTCAAGCTCTGTCAACGCAGCTAATATAAACAAGAAAAGAAGAATTTGGCTAGTTAAGTATTCAACAGAATTGGGACTAAACTAAATACAAGGGGATGGAACTGCCAAAGCTGAAAAGAAATCTCGGGAATGAAATCAAGCAATAGTATTGACTACTGGCTACTATCCCAAGATCCATATTGTAGCTTCCCTATGATATTTCTTCCAAACAATATCTTTCATTACCTATATTAAATAACTTATTTTGTTATTTATTTGTTTACTCTGCCAGACTTAAGTGAAGGAGCCAAACTTCAAAGGAAAGTAATTGAAAAGGAAGATTTCAATGACAGCGGTAACTTCTATAAATTGCTTCCCAGTGATTGGTAGATGTGACATTGAATTAACAAGCACAACTCACATCAAGAATTTGTGAGCATGCTTATAACCTCACTAAAAAAGTAAAGAACAAGTACACGAAAGTTCTCTTCCACTATGTCTGTGTTTGTTTGAACAATTGCAGATTCATGAAATGTAAAGGAACCTCTAATTATGGTGGAACTCAATCAGGAGTATTAGGACATTGCTTATCACCAAAATGGCAATTGTCGACACTTTTTAAATGTACGAAACTTTTTACAAACCTCAGTATGTCAACCATAAAACTTGCTGTGATTAAAAGCACCATTTGGACCAATGAAATGGGTGACATTTATGATATATTATGATCCAGAGAGAGAGAGAGAGAGAGAGAGCTCTGTCAAAAATTCATTTTTATAAAATTGCCTAGTAGCTCTTTTTTCTCTCAACCCATAAAGTGGCACTTCCAAGAGATATCTCTACAACAAATGTCCATTGTGTTTATACATATGAAAAAAAAAACTCTCAATCCATCAAGTAACTTTTGGCAAGTATTATGAGCAGTAACTAAATCTTTTGGCCATACAGTAACAATAAATTCAATATCAAGTTGGTTATAGCAGTGTAATAGCAGGGATAATGACAATAAACAAAGGTTAAAAAAGGGCTTGATTCAAGCTAATATCCAAGAAAGTCAGAATGGAGAACCTCTTTGGTGAGATATTTTTGCATCTATGTATTCTTGTAAGGAGTTTGAAGCAAGAGCAAATGGCACTCCATGTTTATGGAGATGTTTGATAAGTCGATTTGCCCCAGGAAGTGGCTTTGCTTGCAGCCACCTAAAAGTATACAATTAACCAGTAAGAAGACAATACAAACGCTGCAGCTGCTTATGCAAGTATGTTAAGTACATAAAAGTGTATTATCATGCTAACATCAAAATGTTCAAGGGTTTCAAAACATTTATTATATGGGTGAACAAAGTTCTCTCTGTTGCTTCAGAGCTGTTCAAGAAAGTGAAAGAATCTCTTTGCATGCTCGCATGTGAGAGCTTTGGAAGCAACCAAAGCTCTCCAAGAATACTATGAGTATTTAGAGTAGTTGGTTTTAAATGTGTATAATTTGAACCTCCATCTTAAGATATGTGTATTAATCTGTGTAGTGTGATAAAAGCAATGATGTTAATAGGACAGTAGCAGAATATTCATAATATTGTGTAATAGTTAGTTACCAAACACTATATTATCACCACTCATGTATCTCCGAATCCTAATTTAACTACACTCATTTGATGGAAAAAACATTTAACAACTAGATGATATTCTGTACTATAAAGCATGATAGTCTTATATCCGTCTTGTAAAATTATCGCTTGAAGTTGATAAGTATTCAGAGGTAAAGATTTCACCTGAAAAGTGCCGAGCATAATCATTTAAATCCAAAGCAATCACTTTAAGGGTTCAAACTGAATTTTAGTGGCAGACTATTTTAATGAAAATCATGCCTTTCATCGAATTGCTCTCATGCCATTTAGTACTTTTATTGTAAATGTCCTCAAGAAAGCAAACATAAATAGTTGAGTACCTCCACAATTTATGATAGTACATTGAAAGAAAAAACAAGAGCCTTTTCTAACCATTATTGTTTCCAGCACCTGGTCAATAATTAAGAATTGTGATAAGAAGCTTGTAGAAAGGACATGTTCCGGGTTGTGGGAGTGCTAATAGTTTCCAGCTCTAAAGAATAATAAAAAATAAATAATAATAATTATTATATGATGACTGAACTGACATGTATGACACTAATCACGACTAGGTTCACGTCGCTAGGTCAATTCATGCCCCGTTCATCTTCGGCACAAGAGTGCTCGATCAGTGAGCTATTACGCACTCTTTCAAGGGTGGCTGCTTCTAGGCAAACCTCCAGACTGTCTCTGCACCCCTACCTCTTTAATCACTGAGCAGTTATTTAGGGGTATTAATTAGTGATTCGGGCTGTTTCCCTCTTGACGAAGAAACAGCTCCAGCGTCTCCTCCTCTGTATGCTACTAAGTTGTCCCAACAGATTGACCGTGTTTACTAAGGCGTGAGAATATTATGATGACATGCTCATAAAAAAATAAAAAAATAAATAAAGAAATAAATAAAAAGTAAAAGCGTTTTTAGCAATATATTATGAATTTTCCTAAAATGGTAAGAAAAAAAAAATTATAAGGAAGATATAATAAAATAGAAAGCTAAATCAATACGTAAAAGACATTACTAAATTGTTGCAAGATAATATTATCACTCTGACGCGTTGTATTTTAGTAGGAGGATATAATAATATAAAATTTACAAACAAAAAACTAGTTCCTGACTAGCATATTTTCACCCTTGGAATAAACTTTATATCAATCGACAATCACAGAGTTGAAAAGAAGCATATATAGCTTATGAGAGAAACTTAATTTGATGAGAGAAAGAAAAAAGAATAGAAAACACATACTTTTCACGATACATTGGTGTGATTTCTTTGATATACTGGTCAGGCGTGAGTGGGAGGTCGTAGTCCTTACAAATGCCGGCAGCTGAGTCCTTCTGTGTCATCCCCAACCTTTTCTTGTCCTCCCTCTCCCCATCCACTTGTTTCCCATATTTTGCCAAGAAATCCTTCAAAATGCCCTTTGTAGCCCTCTCTACACGCGATTAACAATACACGGTACACAGGCTTTAGATAGAAAATCAAGAAAGAAAGAAAGAAAACACCCATTTTTACGTCGAAATGAATGGGCAATGATTTTGGAGACCTGTGTCTAAAAGGGTCCCATCCAAGTCAAGAATTACAGCCAAAACTTTGGTTTTGGGTTTGCAGGATGCACAGCAGCTCATGGTGTGAGTTTGTGAAATGAGGAAAGATACAAATTAAGCATATAAATAGTGTTTTTGTGCATAAAGAAGGAGGAGAGGTGGTCGGGAGGGATCAATACCCGTGAGGAGTGAAAGGGACGTCCAACGGCATTTTGCTGGCCGCTCGGTAGCGTATGAATTCCCATGTAAATTGGCATCGGAATGTTTTCAGAAAAAAAGTTAAGGCTTTCCCGCTTTTTTCTGCACAAGAAATGGGTGGGTCATCAAAGGGGAAAAAGATCCAAGCGCTTTGGGGAACTGTTTCAACAGATTCCTCCTCTTGTCATCTTTGTCCGGCCAGGACGGTCATTCAAGTTTTAACTTTTAACCCAAATAATAATAAAAAGGATTGGTTACGTTGGATGAAAATATTCAGATTTTTTTTTTTTGAAAAACAGAATTTGCACTTTCAAAAACCAACTTCTGAACCTTGAACCAAATGGAACCTATTAGAAAATAATAATAATAATAATTAAAAAAAAAAAAAAAAAAGAAGAAGAAGAAGAAGAAGAAGAAGAAGAAGTTCAAATTAGCCGGCCCTAATTATTTTTGCCCTTTTATTAGAGATATCTCGTTTGCTAATTATTTTTAGGCTTGTTTTTTGCTTTTTAAACAAAACAACAAAAGCTTTAGCCTTTAGCAAACAACACAACATATAAAACAATCACAAAACACTCCTAACTGCTTTCACCTTTTAAAAAGCATCAGCAAACGAGATAATGATATATACTTGGAAGCAACTTTTGTTTATGGATGGATATGCCCCTCTAGTCCCTCCTTGAGGTATATCGCACACGACACAGTTGAGCCGGTTGGCAGTCCAGTGGTAGGAGCATTTGTTCAAATGTTGACCTCGACGTGGATATTCATATACCATTCCCGATTCGAACAGCTTCCACATGACAACTGACAAGGTTATCAGGGGCATTTATTCCTCCTCTCATTTCTCTCCCTTCCAAGCAACCAATTTGGTACTCGGCCCTAACAATCTCGAATGAGCCACCCAATGCATGCCTATCTATTATGCTTAAATGCGCTATATTGTGAAGGTTTTGAAGGGCTACAAGGTTACAAAAGGACATCTATGCTTCCATGGAGTAAATTGCATACACAAAAATAATGTCAAATGAATTGTTTACTTTCTCATTAAAGAGACCTGCAATGATTCACGAATGAGAAGATTAAACAATTATAAAGAGAAAATAAGATAGATGTCATATATAAACGAATACCTTAAATAAATGCTAAACATGATACACACAAACAATGGAAATCTGCCGTCTGGCCTGTGCCACTTTCATTAAAGCAGGAAATTCACCATGACTGACAAGGAAAAGCTTGGGTAAATGCATATTGGACGGACTAGGCCAGAGATCATACTATGATAAACCAAACCATAATATTGCACCCCAGAAAAGAAAAAGGACAATAAAACAGAAACAAAAAACCCCCCCCAAAAAAAAAAAACAAAACAAAACAAAGAGAAACAATAAGCCCCCCTATTTTTAGCCACACACCAACGTTCTGGTATCAGGTCTTATGCTCCATCACCAGTTACATTTAGGTGTAAGGCACCATTTACATCACTGCAGAAAAAAAATTATGAAATAAAATGAGCACAGTACTAGAACATCAATGAGATAAGAAAAAGGAAATCAATGAGCAAAGTAGTAACATATCACAATACAAATGACGACTCAGACATCTGTGAGAAACACACCTGTGCATTTATCCTCTGGCCATTAATCCTCTGGGCATCATCTGTAGCAGCAAGAGAGGAAAAGAAAAATAATGATCAAAAAACTAAATTTTTTTTTTTCTTTTTCGGTTGTAAGTAAATAGAAATTTTATTAAAGGCGAAAGGCGTCCTAAATATTCAAGTAGTATACAACAAGAAGCACCCAACAAAAGCGAGCACTAAAAACCCCCCCGAACAACCCAAACCAAACAGAACCCACCCAAGAAAATCCCACTAAACACCAAAAGCTCTCAAACACGAAACCCACAAGCACCAACAGCCCTTAAACCCGAAACTCACACAAAGCACTCAACGCTAAAAGAAGTGAGCCTTGCCCTTCCCATGTCTAGAGGACGTGCCTGTAGTATCATAGTTTATGGAGCATTCTAGTTTTAGTAGCTCCCTTTTACCTCTAGGATTAGAGCAAGCACCCTTAACCTCCCGAATATGATCCTCTTCAATGGCTGTCAGCAGAGCCGCAGTCTGATCCTTATGCCCCTCACACGAAACTCACCACGGAACAAATATTCTCAACACAAAAAAAGTCCAATCCAAAGGAGTGGCAGGGGGAAAAATCTCCATAGGGGAGGGGAAAATCCCCATCCTGCCCATCATCCCTCACAACCAACGCTTAGAACGAAACCGGCAATGTCGGACTAACAACACCTCCCTTATCCATCACTTCCGGCGAGGGTTGACAATGGATCGGCTCAGGCGAACAACCATGAGCCCTAATAGAGGAACTACTCCTGAGAAACCCCCTCCGGACAATACACCTCACCGGAGGGGTTTTCCGGACAACACTCATAGACACCAGGCCATGGGTAACCTCCGACCAGGTCTGGGCCACAATCTTAACAGACAGCAGAGAGAGCGAGATAGGGCCAAAACCCAAAGGAACCACAGGCGCAACACTGATCACCGACCCTGCCTCGGAGATCAAGCTATCATCCATCTTCGAAAACCTATTGTCCGTCAACTTTCGGTTGTAGAACTTCAAGGGTTTAGGTGTCGGCGGTATTAGGGATTCGAAAACAACCGACAAAATCTATGCAACCACCAACAATATTTGGGCTACTTTTGACGAGACTTCCAGCCTTGAAGGAATCAAAAAGGAGCCACTGACTTCACCTGGGCACGCCGGACCAAATCCAACTAGACAGACATCTTTAGACGCGTTTGCCTGAAGCAAAACCACCTCCAGCAAAGCGTGTTGAACAAACGGCGAGAGCACAGTAACATCAATCCTCGCTGGAGGAGGCCCAAAGAGCCGGTTGTCAATCCTCGCACAGTAACATAAATTCTAATGCATTTTTTTTTTTTTTAAAAAAAAAAAAAAAAACTGGCATATATTTCAATGCAGCATTCATGGCTACATACTCATGGAAACTTATATAATATATATATACAGACTAGGCCCCTTACGACTAAGATTCTATAAATATACACATGCATATTGTGCCCCTTCAAAGTCACTTTGCTTTCAAAATGAACGATCAAGGGGCTTACAGCAATAGCAAATTATGCAAGCTCGTTCTCCATCAGTCCAATCCTCACATCATCTCTAGCATTGTACTTGCTAGAACATCGATCTGTTTCATTTTAAGTTCATCGACAGCATCAACAAAATCATATCTATTTTCATATTAATTAGTTACTAGTTAACAAAAAAACTGATAAGACTGAACGAAGAAATATAAACGAAAATAGATGCATAACCCAATTATATGAAAAAGGACAATTTGGCAAGATGCACAGGGTATCCATATCAACCATACCATTCAAAATTTTGACCATTGCCACCCAGTCTCCTTATACGTCCCAACAAATAATTTCAGTAAAGCAATACGTCAAGAAGAAAGTATTGACACACAAAGCATTCTGCTGTTTTCAGTTTCTCTCACTGTTGCCTAGGAAAATTCCACTGTTGCTTAATTTTAGAGCATCTTAAATCCTAGTGAAAATCAAGCTTTGAGATTGTGGAAAAGTTGTACAATCAATCTGCTATTATAAGAATTACAATCATAAACAAATGATCCATTAGTTTTTTCATCACGATGAGAAACAAGATTCACAAGAATTGTGAAAAGTGAAGTCGATGAGCATATTTTATTCTATGCAGATAGTACAGATTATATACTCGTGCGAAAAGGAAATTTTAAGAAGATGAAAGATGTCAAATCAAGAATTATGTCCTGCCACAAAAACACCTCAAGACCACAATTATACTCCCTTTTCTGCATGAGAGAGAGAGAGAGAGAGAGAGAGAGAGAGAGAACAATAGTCTCATTGACTCCATAGCTGTAAAGAAAACAAATATGACCTTGAAGTTCTCCGAAGGAGTTGCATCCTTACAGGTGAATTAACCTCCAGATTGGGGATCTATGCACAAAACAGAAACTTTTGAATGACAATATGTATACAAGGTTCCTCAAAAAGTTGCAATTTACTGTATGGCTCCAAATTATTATTATTATTATTATTTTATCCATTTATAAGCTCATCTGCATGAAATCTATATTTTCTTCTTTTTCCAGGTTCAATCTACTCAACAAGCAAGATCTGTACACCTTGTATATCCCCAGTATATTTGGCCTCCATGGTACTGATAGATTTACACCCAAAATGCCAGTAAATCCTCCTCAAATCTCAAAGATTGGACTACTTAGTAGAATCTTCAATTCAAGTCTTGTAGGTACTCTTTCCAAAATACACACATATACATAAAGATAGTTTGCTCCTATCTTCTATAGAATTAAAAGATATGCCATTTTAACAGAGTTCTGACAAGAGAGAGACGGAATTTTGTTTATCTGTTTCTGCTAGTCTTCTATTTTGCTGCCCTCCAAGAATGGCCAAGAGCGAAGGCATGAGGGATTCAAAACAAGAAAAGATGCTTGAAGAAGTCAATTTTCATAATTCTCATTCGTTTTGCTTGAGATCTCTAACAGATAATTTCTGTTAAAGAATGCAGGAACCAAATTTATCTGTTGATTCAAGTCTTAGCTTTCACAACTGGGGTGGGGTGGGGTAATCTTAAAATTTCTGGCAGCCTGGTATAAAATGCTACAAACAAGGTATCTTAATGTATCTGGCCCTTATATTTATTTTGTCTGTCAGATAACTCTGATAAAGGAAAGTTCATGTCAACTAGAGCATCGCCAAACTTTTGAGCATAGAGTATTCTTATAAGGTAACGCACCAACCAAAAAAATCGACACCAACCAAGATGTTAAATTGATGACACATATTTTGAGCTCTTTAAAGTTCCCGTGTCAAAAGCAAGAGGGACCCAAAATCATTTCAGCCATGAATAGATATGCTTGGGAGATGCAGCAGATGCCCCTTACTCTTGGAGTTTCTCCACAGCAACAAAAATACTTACAATCGGCTTTGATAAAGAAAATAGGAGGTTCACGAACTCAAATTAAGCAACAACAAACAAAGTTTTAGGCAACAGAGCTTTTTGCAATTTCTTCAATTAAAGGGTTTAGTCTGGCAATGATAATTGAAAGTGATAAGAGAATACAATATATACATATGTGTGTGTGTGTGTGTGATATCATACATATACATATACGCATTCATTATATTAGGCATGAAAGACAGTTGATTTGTAAACTCTTTATGCTTTGTGTTGGGTTCCTTTGAGCCTGTTCAGAGTTCATTCAATATGGAGAGAGTACAATGGCCTAGTTTTAACAACAGCCATTGCATAAAGTTGAATCAGTGTTTCCCCTCTTGACCAACTTATGGGCCTTCTCACTCAACAACATAAGGTTTGCTACTCGATTGATTGATAGAACTAAATATGATTGTATGGACAGCAAATGGGGATCAAGTTTGCTCTCTGCAAGTTCAAATTAAACTAGAAAATGTAGGGCCCGATTAGATCTATTTTAAGTTTGGGATAATTACACTTAACCCCCCTGATTTATCCACGGTGTGGCGATTTACCCCCCAATGTACCAAAATTGGTATATGACCCCCCCCCCCCCCCGAACTTGCCAACGTGTGACAAAATCGACCTTCTGTCCAGTCGCCCGTTCGTTTGGACGGAAGGTCGGTCACGTGCAAGTCGCGTGATCGTTTAAGACAGAAACCCTCCCCAAAATACCCCCGCCTCATCTAGTCTTTATACCCCCGTGCGTGTTAGACTTTTCGAAATGAGAGAGACCAGTTTTCGCACATTTTTCTCATCCCCTTCACCAATGGCTCTCTGCAAGAACTAGGAACTAGGGTTTTCGAAGTGGGCTTCCGATTTTTGACATTTCTGACCAGTTTCACACCATTTCTCGAAGATGCAACCATCAGGCACTGCTTCTACGGAGTCGGAGTCGACAAGGAGTGGGGCAACTTCTGCAGTAAAGCCGATTTGTTATTGCGAGCATCCAGCTTGTATGTTAACCTCCTACACGGAAAAAAATGTCGGTAGAAGGTTTGTAAAATGCCAGAATTACAAGGTAATTTAGGGTTTAGACTTTTAAGTGTATATTTTCAGCTGGGTATGTCGCATATCTATTAATTGAAAATCTACAGCAATTTTTAAGAAGAGCAATGCTGCTTAGTTCAATTCTACATTTTACTGTACTCATATAAAAAATTTTAAAAAAAATAAAAATGGACTAGGTTGATATTTATTTGGCAGTAACGTTTCAAATTTTTAGTTGAAAATGTTACTGTACTATGAAGGTCAAGTTGTGGCTTAAGAGATATAATATAATGTACGTTTTTATTTATTTATTTATGGCCCCATTCGTCATGCAACTATTGTAGTTTTTTTTTTTTTTTTTGGAGCATGTATTATCCTTTGATAATTTTCTGAAGATTAATGAGTTTTGAAATGATATGGAAAAGTGCATAAATAACGTATGACGATTAATTTTCAAATAACATAAGCCAGAAATAACCTTTGTTTCTGTTTGTTTATTTTTTATTTTATTTTTTTATTTTTTGTTATCGTTTTGCAGATAAACTGAGCTTGTGGTTTTTGGCAATGGGTTGATCCCAAAATGTGTTCGCATGGAGAGAGGGTGGTAGGTCGTTTGCGTGAGTGGCATGTAAGTTTGATTCAAGAAGCTGAACGATGTCGTACAATGGTTGAAATTGAAGTTGCAAAGTTGAAGGCAAATATGGGGATAGAGGAAGCCGAACGATGCCGACTTATAGTTGAAGCTGAAGTTGCAAAGTCGAGGGCAAATATGGAGATTGAAAATGCTGCCCTTCGTAAAGAAATCTAGATTCAGGGGATCAATTACCAAACAATGAAGAAGATTTATAAGACAATAATTGTATGCACATGGATATTGATGATTGTGTATCTGTTTATGGTTGGATCATAATCAAAGGGTGTATTCGATTCCAAACATGATTGTATGTTGTTACCATGAAAATTTAGGGTGATGATGTTTAGGGTTTAGGGTGATGTTGTTTTGGGCAGGGTTTTATGGTGATGTGTTTATGGTGATGTTTATGGTGATTTTATTTTGTACACATCATCCATTTTTTGTATGTGTTTATGGTGCTGTTGTTTAGGGTGGTGTAAATGTTACTTTATGTGTTTAACCTGAACTTATTTGAGTCCAGTTGTATGATATTGTAGCCAAGCATGTCCACTCTAATTTTGTGTTAAGCATAATTACCACACCCTAAACCAAACCTGTCCAAACCCATTTACCAAAACCTGCATATCAAAACCATGCATTCACCAATACCATGCATTTACCACACCATAAACCAAAATCTGTCCAAACATACCAAAACCATGCATTTACCAAATCTGTCCAAACATACCAAAACCATGCATTTACTACACCATAAACCAAACCTGTCCAATTTTCATCAGCCAAACCAAAAGTGTCCAATTTTTTAAAAACACCGAAATCTGTCCAAAAAAAATCAGCATGCAATTCAAACTACTTACATAAACTACATGTCCAACCTTTTCCTATATACAAAATGCCATTATATTCCAAAAAACAAAAACATTTCCAATATCAAAAACTTCAATGCTTCCATTCTGGTCTTTTCCTTTTCGGCTTTGACTCCATGATCTGTAATCCTTTTTCAATGGTATGGGCGATCCTTTCTCCTTTCGCCGGTGTTGAGGATGTTGTCGCCGCACTATGTTCTGCAACTTGTGGGGTTCTTAGGGTCAACCCAAATACTCTCCCTCCTCCATCAGTACTGGTCATAGCTGTGAGGTCAATCCAAACAGGTGGAGCCTTTTCAATTGGAACACTCTGCACCATGTCCCTGATTCGATTAGACACTCTTCTAACTGGTACGCATGGTTTGAGTGCTGGCGGTTGCCTGTTCCAGCTGGGCACTCTAAGTCCAACAGGATTTTCTTGCCATAAGTTTCAAATATGAGAGATTGATAAATAAACAATATGATGCATTTTAAAAACTAAACTTAAAGTAAGATAAGTACTAAATCTCTCTCAACTGTTGTAATAGGTGGAGGTGGTCTAGGTGCTAGCGGGTGCCTGTTAGAGCTGGGCACTCTAAGTTCAACATGATTTTCCTGCCAAAAGTTTCAAATATGAGATATTGATAAATAAACAGTAGGATGCATTTTTAAGACTAAACTAAAGTAAGATAAGTACCAAATTTCTCTCAACTGTTGCAATAGGTGGGGTTGGTTGTGCACCTCCCCTTGTACTACTGCCCCTTTGACTGTTGGGGGTTGGTTGTGCACCTCCCCTTGTACTACTGCCCCTTCGACTATTGGGGGTTGGTCGTGCACCTCCCCTTGTACTACTGCTACATCCAACGCTTTGGCTCTAAAGGCCAACATTAATAACACATCAAATAATACAATACCCAAATAAAATAGCACATCAACTATTATACAACTATATTCGTTAGTGAGACTTACACTTGTTGGGGGTGGAGTGGGCAAACTAGCTGGGGGTAGAGTAGGCAAATCAACTTCTGTTGAGGGCTGCCTGTAATTAGATGCCTGCTCCTTCTTCCTTGGACAGGTCCTACTGTTGTGTCCAACCAGCTTGCAAAGCCCACATCTACCTTTCAATCCAAACTTTCTCATTCTATAAGGATTCTGAGGAACTCTCGACTCATCAGGACCTCTTACTCTGGCCTTTCGAGGTCTGCCTGGCATTGATCTTGATCTAGGCAGATCCAATACATCATGCGCGGTCTTTACCCACTGTTCCTCACTAGGCATTGGATATATGATGGGAGCATAAGCCTTCTTGTACATCTCAATGCTATAACATTGATCTACATAATCCTCCGGTTTATGCCCATGAAATGTTATGGCAGAATATGCATGTGCACATGGGATCCCAGTCACCTCCCACTTTCTGCAACCACATGTCCTCCTCCTCAAATCCACAGCATATTGCCTTCTTCCCTGCTCTACTTTAAATATGCCATCACCAGCAAAACGGGATAGGCAGTCCGATGCAGCCTCACCAATGGCCTCAAGCTTCTCAACAATTCTAGGTCACAACTTGCCCTTCAATTTGGCGATGCCATCTTTTTTAAGTTCGTACCTTCTCATGAGTTGTTTCCTAATCATCTCAAGCATTGTCAGAATTGGCTTGTCACGTGCCTTCAGGATGTATGAGTTGAAACACTCGCATATATTGTTGACAAGGAGGTCACATTTAGGATAGTCGCTGAACCATGCTCTTGACCATCCGCTGGGGTCGATCTTGTCTAGGTAGACAAAGGCATCAGGATTGACTTTCTTAATCTCTTCCATCTGAAATCTGAAGTCAACCTCAGTATAAGACGATACTGCCTTCCACAACAATTCCTTCAAGGCCACCCCCCGAAATCCTTTATCTCGAAAGTTGGCATATAAATGCCTTACATAGATTCGATGATCCGCCATTGGCATAACAACATCAAAACTTGGCACAAGACCCTACATCAATCCAATGTGCAAAAGGGTAAGTTTATATGTAGAAAAAAAAAATAGCAAAAAGTAATATGTAAAATTATGCAAGTAATATAACTAACCTTTTGCTGATCAGAAATGAATGTAGGAGCAGTGTGTCTCTCATGATGACCAAGATCTGAAACAAGGCACTCCAGGAACCAGGTCCAACTGTCTTTTGTCTCAGATTCTACAACGGTGATTGCAATTGGGTACATGTTGTTGTTGGCATCTCGACCAATCGCAGTTAGTAGTATTCCCTTGTAAGGTCCTTTTAGAAAGCACCCGTCTAGGCCTATGACAGGCCTACAACTTTCCAAGAACCCTTTCTTCATGGCTGCAAGGGACAAGTAGAGTCTCTGAAACTTAGCAGGCAAATTAGGGTTTGGTCTTTCAACTTTCATCATTACACAGCTACCCGGGTTAGTACGCCTTAAAGTCTCACAGTAATCCCACAGCCTGCCATACTGTTCACCCAGACCACCGTATATCTTCTTTTCTGCCTTCTTCCTACCCCTATACATTTGACTCCTGCTGACTTCAACATTCCATTTCCTCTTGACTTCATCCTGTATCACTCGCAGTGGCATGTCTGGTTGAACCTTAAACTTATCATAAATTTTATCTGCTATCCACCTCGAATTGACAATTGAGCTCTTGTATACTCGAGTACAAGAATGTTTAGGTCTTAAGGACCTTATTTCAAATGATGCCTCAGTCACCATCTGTCTACCATATACTCTATAACCACAACCTGGATCTCTACACACTGCTACACACTTGGCTCTTTCATTTTTCTCAAACCTTATGTCCTTTCCCCTTCTCACATTGTATTGCTTAACAGCTTCTCTAAATAGTTGAATGTTAGCGAACTTCATTCTAAGCTTCAAGTTTGGATTGACCATGTCAACTTCATGGAACTCCACATCAGGGTGAGATGAAATCCCACCATCACTGACAAGTGGTGACAATAGGATGTCACTTCTACCAATCTCAAAGTCATTTTCATCCACCTCAACATCTTCAAATGATGACATTTTTATACTAGATGGCCCACTCTGGCCATCACCATCACCCAAAGTACCCCCACTCTCACCCCCACCCTCAACCTCACCATCATCACCATCCCCATCCTCCCCATCCCCATACTCCCTATCACCCTCCACGCCCTCATCAGTTTCTGGCATTGTTGAGGGGCCAGCACTATCCACTAGATAATCTTATTCAAAACATCGTCATCATCACTGATTTTATCATCCCACCATAGATCATTTAAATCAACCCTACCTCCATCATCTCCTTCTTCATCATTTTCCCAATCTTCCCCATCCCTACCTCTATCATTTTGGAAAGAAACAATATAAAGGACTACAATAGGAGTATCCACATGTTTGGCAACCATATAAGCTACATCATAATCCGAGAATACTAGTTATAGACCATCCACTAGATCTTTGGTAGGGTCTCTAAAGTAAATCAAATCACCTGGACTATACCCATACTGTCCCACAATAGACTCCATCATGACAAATGACACATTATCAGGATCAACGTTATCCGGATGGACATCCACTTGACCCCCCACATAAATACATCTATATTTTCTGTCAAACCTACCCCCATAGTTTATCTCAAAGACCAGCTTCATTCTACACTTGCAAACAAAAATATATATTATGCATGGGACAAGGGGACCACTATAATAAGGCACTGCAACTAATATGCAAAGCACAACTCAAGAGCATGAGGGCCCAATGCACAGACAATAACCAATTTTTTTTTTGATAGGTACACATACATATTAACCAATGCAGAGACATATTAAATAAGGACCCAATAATGCTCCAAAATCAATTGCAATCGGGACCCACTACATATAAAGTAGTAAACAAAACAAACCACATTGACCCAATGCACTTTAACAAACCAAAACCAACGCACTTTAACAAACCAATTAGGCTTTCGGCAGACAACAAACAAAGCCAAAAAGGATACAATTCGGGACCATGTGCATAGCAAACTTCACCATCAATGATTATAAAACACATGGACCGAAACACCCAAATCTCGACAAACCCTAACATTTTTTTATACCCAAATCGCAGTCAATTTCTACATTAAAAATGAGACTAAACAAACAACATTAACAAAAACCCCAAAGTCGACAACCCTAAATTAACAAAAACCCCCAAATCCGAAACCCTAGATTAACAAAAACCCCCAAATCGCCTACCCAAAAAAAACTTACTTTCTCCATTAAAAAAGCACTAACCTTTCTTTAACAACGATTATGAACGCCTTTTAGAGTTGAGCGGTATGGATTTCGGCGACTAGGTGTGGGTGGGTCAGTCTTCATGTAGAACCTTCGAAAGTAGACGTGCTAAGTGGAAGTGGGGACCTCACGCACGAACTGTCTAAGTCTAAGGCAAGCATGCACTGAATGAGGCGGGGGTATTTTGGGGAGGGTTTCTATCTTAAACGGTCACGCGACTTGCATGTGACCGACCTTCCATCCAAACGAACGGGCGACTGGATGGGAGGTTGATTTTGTCACACGTTGGCAAGTTCGGGGGGGTCATGTACCAATTTTGGTACATTGGGGGGTAAATCGCCACGCCGTGGATAAATCAGGGGTGTTAAGTGTAATTATCCCTTTAAGGTTTCAGTCCTTAATAACTTGTTTTCTAAAGTGAGAACAGAAAATTGTTTTCTGTTACTGTAAGTACAAAACTTTGTTTGGAAGGAAGTAACCTCAAAAACTATTTTCAAAAAACAAAACACTGTCAATATGTTTGGTAACCACAAAACACTGAAAACCACTCTATGTCATTCTTATCCTCTCCTCAACTCTTTCAGCAGCCCCGTTTACATTCCACACTAAGAAATCGATCCACCAAATTTTTTCCAAAGAATAGGAACCCAAAAATAGGAATTGAAATCTCAGATGTACAACACAAGAATTCAATCAAGAAATGAAAAAGATCACAAATAAAATCTTAAAAACTATACACCAAGTAAAGCCTCACCAATCCCCTCCAAATCCTTCTGAATCAATCTGAACACAACTATGAAAGAATCTAAGATAATGTTCCAAAGAATCACATCAATAACCCAAATACCCAATATAAACAGTGTAGATTAACCAAAAAAAAAAAAAAAAAAAAAACCAATTGAATCTCAAAAGAACAAAGAAAAAAAAAAAAAAAACTCAATCATCAATTGCCATACTTACAAAAGCTTGACGCTCCAATCAATCAACAATTCATATCCTTCCACCACCCACCAGATTCTTAATCCAATAAAACCCCTCACTATAAGCTGCTCATCAAATACTTTTTAATTCCATACAACCTCCAAATTACAATGCATGCCACCGAAATGAAAGTACAGATAAGAAAGACCAAAAAATTCAATTCAAGATTAACTCTCATGTCCATCCTTGACCTCCCAAAGCAGCCTTCTCTTGAAAACCAAGAACCACGGCACACCAAATTTGATTATTGCAGCATACCCATAAACAATAGCCCAACGAATCATAACAAATAACTCGAATACCAAGCAATGTCAAAGACAACGTCTTATAAGAGAACCCCAATGCTTGAACCTATGCTCTGTAAATAACGTATGGCTCCCAAAGAAATTTTTCAAGAGGATAGAAGTGATGGAGCAGATGTTGGAGGAAAATGAGACGGAATTGGAGGCCAGGGTGGAGGAGAAGAGGATTTAAAGTAACTGGGTCTTCTTGATGATGATGGAGGATTGGAAGAGAAAGGCAAAGGCTGCAAAAAGGGAAGGCCAGAAGGGTGAGAAATGGGGAAGAGGGAAAGGAATAGTTAATAGTCATGAAGGTTTCATATTTACAACTGCCACTAATGAGCCAATGTTGTTCTCTGAGTTTTCTAAATGTTCTAAGAACACAAGCTAAAAATACTGAAAAGGGGTGACATGAGGAAAACATTAAGGTTGTTCTATTCTCTTTGATAAATCATAAGGAACCAAATCATGATGTTTATAACCTCTTGTTCTTCTAAAAGGCTTGGAGTATTTGGGGGAGCAATTTGGAAGTGCTATCAAGTCCTTTTTCAATTCAAGTTGCTTGCTGAAGGAATTAATGCTACTTCCATTACTTTAATTCCTAGGGTACTTAACTTGACTCAATTGAATGATTTAAAGATATTGCTGTAGCAGACAGGTTCTGTAGAGGGTCGGAGGCTTGCTGATAACTATGAGAAACTACCATTGAGAGAAAGATGTGCCTTGCTATCCTCTTAAACTTGATTTAATGAAAGCTAACTGTCAGATGGTATTTCCTAAAAGCTGTTTCCAGAATCATTGGCTTTCTTAAGTTGGTAGATCAAAGTATGCATTGAATGCGGATCAAAGAATGCATTTCATCTATTAGGCTTTCTTCAGCATAAATGGAGATCTGAATGGGTTCTTTACTGAGGGCAGAGGCTTGTGAAAAGGGACCCCCATGTCGTACCATAACTTTGTTCTTAATAGGAAGTTATCTCAGCCTTAATGAATAGGATGATAGCTGAGGGGCACTTCAAGTTTTGTAAGGATGAAGCCCAAACCGACTAAGTAGTTAGCAATCCTAATCAGTTAAAGGAGCTTTCCACGCTTACTAGTAACTTCACATATGGCATTGCAAATAGTGTTAGAGAGCAAATTCTGTGTATAAATTCAAAATAAAATGAAGAGAAAAAGAGAGAGCGGAAGCAAAAAAGTAGGGTTGGCAATTTTTGAAATGACTCGCGACACGAACACGATACGAAGTTATAGACTTTGGGTTTATGTTAATCAGGTTCTAGTTTGGGTTATAAATGGGTCAACCCAAAACCTCCTAACCCTAAGCATCATTTCTGTTGGTACAGTTTCCGATACGGTGACATGTTGCCTTGTGATTCGTTGCCTTCCTTGATATTCGCTCTCCTCGTAATCTGCAAAATAATAAACGGCTCGTCGGCTCATGGGGGTGCCGACCATAGCCCCACTTCGATGCCTAAGTCAGTTCAAACTATTTATTTTCTGGAGAGTATCAATAATCTCAGAGCTTAGAGAATCTGCCTGTCAAAAATACCTGGCGTAGTGGTCTTATTTATAGGCTCACAGTTCACAATTATAGAACTACTAGAATACTTGGAGCATAATCTGATTAGGAGTCTGAGTCCTAGATCAGATAGTCTTTAATCTTATCTTCATAGAATTCAAATTGGGTAGTAAAGTCCAAGTTGGGTAGGACATTACCTCTTCGTCTAACGTCATACGATTAGGTACCTTATCCCGTATTTGATGGAAAAAAGTCTTATCTTGATATACTCGAAATATCCGTCTTTTTGGAGATAACTACTTAGGTCTGATCTGGCTGGGCCAACCCGATGGGCTCGGCCCCTGATACTACCTTAGGTCCACGTGTCTTTGGAGCTAATTATTTCTCCAACAGTTACCCCCCAATTCTCTTATTTGAATTTAGAATATAAGAGAATTAAGTACCTCAATTCCTGAATCTGGATCTTCCATAATCTGTATTTGACAATTGTCGCCTCTTTTGAGGTAATTATGATGAATAGTGCCTCGAATCTCTGGATTGGAGTGGCGTCTGACCTAATGGATTCCAATTCAATTCTTGGGCACTTGTGATCTGTCAGAGTACTGATAGCAACTCCCCATAAATATCTTCTTCATAAGTGCCTCTACATAATATTGTCGATTGGGCCAAAGTTGTGAAGATGATCTCCTACCCTCGAAAGGAGATGGATCGGACCGATGTAGTCGATTCCACCAAGATTATGGTGAAATGTCACTCCGAAGCTTCTTCTCCGGTAGTGCTTCGCAGACCGCTTCCACAAAAATCTCTGTTGGCTGCTTTTGAGGCTCAGACTGGCGCTGAGGCTTTGGTTGTCCGAGACTTACAACGGCTAGGGGCTTCTGGTGGCCTGAGGTTTTGTGCTTAGCGTACCGAATCTTCTAATCTAAACACCATGTAGCTTGGTCTTACCTGTGAATATCTTTATTTTTGAACTTTGTAATGTTTGAATTCTTTGTTATGGAAAAACTTTCCATAACAAATCAATTCTGACTTTTCCTCTAATAACTTGAACAAACAATCGGTTTGCGTAAGTTAACTCCGAGGAGGATAAAAAAAAAACTTTTGTTTCGACCTCCGGGACTAGGAGGAAAAATCTTTTTAGAATCGATGAACTTTGTTTTTTCTTTTTTCTTTTTTTTTTTTTTCTTTTTTTTTTTTTTTGTAGAGGTGGTATCCCCGTATGGTTTGTTATAGGGGTTGTCTTCCCGAAAGGTTTGTTGTAGGGGTTGTCTCCCCGTATCTTTGTCAGAATTGCTCCTGAGAGATCTTAATTCGAGAGCTTGGTGCAACTTCGGTGATTTTTCCCTTTTGTAGAAGCTTTAACTTTGTTGAGCTACCCCCCATAACTTTAGTCCGCGACCGCGTGCCAAGTCGTTCGAGGCGGATAGTTAGGTCATCTTGGTATCCTGGACGATGCTTCCTGAAGCTTTGTCATCCTGAAGCTTTTATCTTCCTGAAACTTTGTCTTCCTGAAGCTTTACCTTCCTGTTTACCTCTCTGAAGCTTTATCTTCCTGAAACTTTGTCATCCTGAAGCTTTTTCTTCCTGAAGCTTTACCTTCCTGAATCTTTGCCTTCTTGAATCTGTATCATCTTGAAGCTTTATCATTCTGAAATTTTATCTTTCTGAAGCTTTTTCTTCCTGTTTACCTTTCTGAAGCTTTATCTTCCTGAAGCTTTGTCATCCTGAAGCTTTATTTTCCTGAATCTTTATCTTCCTGGATCTTTCTTGAATCTTTATCATTCTGAAGCTTTACCTTCCTGTTTACCTTTTTGAAACTTTATCTTCCTGAAGCTTTGTCATCCTGAAGCTTTGTCATCCTGAAGCTTTATCTTCCTGAATCTTTATCTTCCTAGGTCTTTACCTTCCTGTTTACCTCTCTGAAGCTTTATCTTCCTGAAGCTTTGTCATCCTGAATCTTTATCATCCTGAAGCTTTACCTTTCTGTTTACCTTTTTGAAGCTTAATCTTCCTGAAGCTTTATCATCCTGAAGCTTTATCTTCCTAAAGCTTTATCTTCCTGAAGCTTTATCTTCCTGAATCTTTGCCTTCCTGAATCTTTATCATCCTGAAGCTTTTATCTTCCTGAAGCTTTGTCTTCCTGAAACTTTATCTTCCTGAATCTTTTCATTCTTGAATCTGTATCATTCTGAAACTTTATCTTTCTGAAGCTTTACCTTTCTGAAGCTTTGTCATCCTGAAGCTTTTTCTTCCTGTTTACCTTTCTGAAGCTTTATCTTCCTGAAGCTTTGTCATCCTAAAGCTTTATCTTCCTGAATCTTTATCTTCCAGGATCTTTCCTGAAGCTTTATCATTCTGAAGCTTGACCTTCCTGTTTACCTTTCTGAAGCTTTATCTTCCTGAAGCTTTGTCATCCTGAAGCTTCGCCTTTCTGAAGCTTTGTCATCCTGAAGCTTTATCTTCCTGAATCTTTATCTTCCTGGATCTTTCCTGAAGCTTTATCATTCTGAAGCTTTACCTTCCTGTTTACCTTCCTGAAGCTTTGTCATCCTGAAGCTTTATCTTCCTGAAGCTTTACTGAAGGTTTACCTTACTGAGCTACCCCCCATAACTTTAGTCTGCGACCGCAGGCTAAGTCGTTCGAGGTGGGTAGTCAGGTCGCTGAGCTTTACCTTCCTTTGCAGCAGCTTTATCTTCCCTGAGCTACCCCCCATAACTTTAGTTTGCGACCGCGGGCTAAGTCGTTCGAGGCAGATAGTCAGGTACCTGGGTATCCCTTTTAAGTTTGAGCCTCTTCTTACGAGATTTCTGCCTGAGAGCTTGAATCAGCTTTGGTGAATTTTGCCTTTATCTCGGTCTTTGAGGAGCCATATTTTGTGATGATGAAGCCTTAGATTATCCTTATCCTTATCCTTCGAAAACCCCCAACCGAGGGGTTTCTTCCCTTTGTATCCTTTCCATGACCCTTTCGAGTTGTCCGAGGAAAGGATTCGGGCGGATTCTTTCCTCGATATTCTTAACCTTATCCCTTCGGAAACCCCCAACCGAGGGGTTTCTTCCCTTTGCATCCTTTCCATGACCCTTTGGGTTGTCCGAGGAAAGGATTTGGGCGGATTCTTATCGGGATATCCTTAACCTTATCCCTTGGGAAACCCCCAACCGAGAGGTTTCTTCCCTTTGTATCCTTTCCATGACCCTTTCGGGTTGTCCAAGGAAAAGATTCGGGCGGATTCTTATCTGGATATCCTTAGCCTTATCCCTTCGAAAACCCCCAACTGAGGGGTTTGTTCCCTTTGTATCCTTTCCATGACCGTTTCGGGTTGTCCGAGGAAAGGAATCAGGCAGATTCTTATCCTCATCCCTTCGGAAACCCCCAACCAAGGGATTTCTTCCCTTTGCATCCTTTCCATGACCCTTTCGGGTTGTCTGAGGAAAGGATTCGGGCGGATTCTTCCCTGAGCATCCCCACCATAACTCTTTCGAGTTGTTCGAGGGGGGGATTCGGGTGGATGTTGATGTAGCTTGATCATCTTTTGGAGAAGTTTGATGAAGAAATGCTTTTACTCTATTCCGGACTACGGCTTTATTCTTAACTGAGATCAATCAGTACCTTGGAACTGTCTGTTCTTCCTTTGATTTTTGTTGGGGTTGTCTCCCCATATCTTTTCTGGGAAAAGGGTTAACAAAGCATATACTAAAACAAAATAGCAGAATGCACAGTAGCACCATATATTCTTTTCATCCGTCGGGATGATTTTGTGATCCTTTCACTCACGGGAGGAGTGAGGTCTCAACACATGAGTCTATTTCGCTTAATGCAACAATCCAATTTTTATGAAAGATCCGTGATGAAGAGACAATTTTTATGGGTTGACTTCCAATAAAAAATTTATGGGCTTTCATCAAGAATTATCAAACATGAATTATTGCAATAGCACAAGAGTTCTATTTTATCAAAATATATATATTTTTCGGCAAAGCGTACAAGTGCATGCATATATATATATTTTTTTTTCTGGTTGATAAAATAAAAACCAACATTTATCCTTACTTTAACATGAATCATGTTTGTAAAAGAAGAGTATGAACTTATCTGGTGAATTTGATGAACTGTCTTACTTGGAGTTCTTTATCTTGCACACCACTCGATATGGGGCTCTTTGGGAGAGTTCCTCAAACTGGACCCTCGATTCGGATTGGTCCCTCGGTATGTGACTATGCACTTCGGAGGATGGAAAATCTGGAGGGGTCCTCGGAGTGTGCCATTTGGAACTAGAAGCTTGGGCATAGGGTCCTCGGGATAGTACCCTTGGAATAATACTCTCGGTATGGGTCATTTCGGTACATACTTTTCGCCTTTGTAGAACACCCACGAGTTTAACTTTTTTCATTGGTAGAACACCCTCGAGTCTAACTTTTGACTTGGTAAAACACTCTCGGATCTATCTTTTGTCCTAGGTAAAACACTCTTGGATCTAACTTTTGAACTCGCTAGAACACCCTCGGATCTAACTTTTCTCCTCGGTAGAACACCCTCAGATCTAACTTTCCTCCTTGGTAAAAACTCCTTGGATCTAACTTTTGTTCTCGGTAGAACACCCTCGGATCTAACTTTTCTCCTCGGTAGAACACCCTCGGATCTAACTTTCCTCCTTGGTAAAACACCTCGGATCTAACTTTTGTACTCGGTAGAACACCCTCGGATCTAACTTTTCTCCTCGGTAGAACACCCTCGGATCTAACTTTCCTCATTGGTAAAACACCTCGGATCTAACTTTCCTCATTGGTAAAACACCTCGGATCTAACTTTTTGGAGAGTTGCCACCTCGAGATAAAACTCCTCGGAGTATACTAACCTCCATAGATACTCCTTTTATTTATTTATTTTTATTTTTATTTTTTTTTCTCCCTTATCCTCTCCATATAGTGACTTCCTTCGAATCATGTTACAAACAGGAGGACATGAGGGATAAAATCAAATCGTCGCGTTGAAATCGCTTCAATATGATCACCAACGAGTTGAGAGTTGAGTCCACTTGTTGCTTCAATCTGGGGCTTCAACTACACACTATCAACAATGTATTTGGGAGAAAAACTAATCTTGTGAAAAAGATGATAAAGAGGAATCTTCTATTGCTCTTGACAATTCTGTAACTCCATGCAAGCCGTCACCAAGGTATTGAAAGAAACCTTTTAAGGGATTCCATTGGTGCGATAAAAGAGACCCCAACTTCTAACAAAGGAATTCTTTCTTTCCTTTTTTTTCTACAGAAACATCATAGGCTTGTATCGAAAAGCCAACTTCAAATTTCAACCATATCCACTTTTTCCTTTTTGACTTGTTTTTTCTTCCTTGAAATTAAAAGACATACCCGTAGGTTCTCTTTGGGTCGTTCTCCACAAGGTTGATCCGAATTTGACTCTTGTTTGAGATCTTTGTGGATTTTGTACTTTTTGTTGTTTTAGAAATAAGCCGGATCCATCATCACCGAGCAAATCACTGAACTTGTAACTCTGAGCGTAGATCTAGTATATTGTCAACACCGATTTGGTGTGATTAGATTCCGATCTGAGATTGCAAACTTAATTTGATTGCACAGTCACCATTGCAGATTTATTTTTAAGAGAACTACGTCAGTTCCCACAGACGACGCCAAACTGTTGGTACAATTTCTGGTACGGTGACATGTTGCCTTGCGATTCGTTGCCTTCCTTGATATTCGCTCTCATCGTAATCTGCAAAATAATAAACGGCTCGTCGGCTCATGGGGGTGCCGACCATACCCCCACTCCGATGCCTAAGTCAGTTCAAACTATTTATTTTCTGAAGAGTATCAATAATCTCAGAGCTTAAAGAATCTGCCTGTCAAAAATACCTGGCATAGTGGTCTTATTTATAGGCTCACAGTTCACTGTTATTGAACTATTAGAATATTTGGAGCATAATCTGATTAGGAGTTGAGTCCTAGATCACAGTCTTTAATCTTATCTCCATAGAATTCAAATTGGGTAGTAGAGTCCAAGCTGGGTAGGACATTACCTCTTCGTCTAACGTCATACTATTAGGTACCTTATCCCGTATTTGATGGGATAAAAGTCTTATCTTGATATACTCGGAATATTTGTCTTTTTGGAGATAACTACTTAGGTCTAATCTGGCCGGGCCAACCTGATTGGCTCGGCCCCCGATACTACCTTAGGCCCACGTGTCTTTGGAGCTAATTATTTCTCCAACAATTTCAAATTCTTCCCTCCAGCCGTCTGGACGCCGCTCATGACTTGCTTCCTTCACTATGTGATGTTTCGTTTTGGAATTTGGCAAACCCCATCAGCCTATCCCTTGAAGCAGGTGTGGAACCAGCACTACCGCCCACTTGCTAGGCCAGACCTTGATCAAGAGAAGGTAATGGTGCTCAGATTGAACGTTCATTGTACAGTTCCTTCACACAGTGGAAACCATCATCGATACGTTTTGGAGCGCTACTACCGAAGATTTGTGGATCGTATTACTCGACCAATTTCATCTTGAATTAAGAAACTAACATGGCTGCAATTGCTAAACCAAAGCTGCATCTCTCCCAATATTCTTCAAACTTACGTCTCATGCTCGACGTGACAGAACTAATACATCAGGATTCTTACACCATTCAATCAACTGCAAGTGAACATTACAGAGCACATTTTGTTTTGGTATGCATCCGATCATATTTGGTTATTCTAGATTTTTTTTTTCGATGCCTTTGAAAAAAAAAAAAAAACAAACAAACAAATTGGGTCAGATGGGTGGTGTCAACCCGACACGAGCATTAGATAAACAGGTTCATCTAATTATTTTATCGTGTCTTGTCAGGTTCATGGTAACCTTAACAGGTTGGTGGGTCAACCCGAACCCGACACGCCAACCCATTTTGCAAACCTACAAAAAGAAAAAAAAAAAAAGAAAAAAAAAAAAGAGAAAAAACACAAAAATTTGGAATTGTTCAACCTTAAAGGCAAGAGAAATGCTACGCTACCAACCAGGATCCCACTGCCATCCACCCATCCTACGTGGCATTATTATTTTATTTTATTTTTCTTTTGTGTTTTGAATCCTAAAAGGCCAAAACGCGTTGGGAGGGGTAAATTTTTTCATTTTCCCTCCCAACGCGTCTCTCTCTCTCTCTCTCTTCTCTGGCCGGCCATTCATCCTTCACCGGCGTCATCTCCACCGGCCCGCATCTCTCTCGCCCGTCCTTCTCCAGCAGCGTGTTCGTGTCTCCAGCAGCGTATCCTTCTTCTCCGGCAGCGTGTTCATGTTTCGTGTCTCCGGCGTTATTCAACTTCCTAGTATTCTCTCTCTCTCTCTCTGGACGGAATCCCTCTCGCCCGAAAATCTCTCTGGACGGAATCTTCTCTGCCGGATCTCGCCGGAAACACTGTTTCTCTCGCCGGATCAGGCCGGAAACTCTCTCTCTCAACGGATCTCGCTGGAGCTCGCTTTCACTCACCAGAGAATCTCTCACTCTCACCGGATCTATCTCGCCGAAGGTACTTTTAAGTGTTTTGGTATTTAATTTCTGGATTAAAAAAAAATGCAAAGCATAGAAGACTTTTAAGCAAAAAATCTCTCAGATTTCGTCTCTCTGTCTGTGAGATTGATGCTTGCGTTTGTCTGCGTATTTTTATTTTAGTGATTTGGGAGAGTGAACTAAAAAAGATTTGTGGGTTGATTTTCTACGTATTTTTTGGGTGTTGATCATAGCCGATAAGGGGGAAGAAACTGATTTCTAATGGGTGTAATTTTGTTTGATTTTTGGGTAGGTGATCAATTATGGTGTTTGTTGAATCATCTTCGTTAATTTCTAATCAGAAGGTGATTACGTTGGGATTAATTTGTTGTAAGTATTTAGTGTTGGCTTTTGGGTTATGAGTTCCACATTTTTGTTGGAAGGAGTTATAGGGACTGATTTGGTCCTTCTAGCATTGATTGCTGATACAGCAGATGTGGTTGCTATTTGTTTTGGAGTTAGTTGGACTGATTTGTTCCTTTTATGTAGTATGTTTTTTGGTGGATTCTGGTAATAGCTTATTGAGGTGTTTTGTTTTTGCTTGTTATAGATGTTAGTATATTGCTGTAATTGATGTATGTTAATGTCTATGGGAGAATTTATAGAGGATAGAATATTGCTGCAACAATATTCCTTTGAACAAACTAGAACGAATGGAACTTCTTATTGCAGCATTTCAATACTTTGACAAGGTTGAATACGGTTATACGTGGGTGTGATTTTTTACCCCAAATAAATGCATAATTTGTTATGTCTAATTTTCACGGACAGAAAAACACTCAGATTACATTAGCATTTTCATGGGATTTGTTTTTATTGTTTCTTTTATACTACTAGGATATGGAGGACTTTGATATCTTTATGTTGTAATGGTATGGAAAAACATTTTAGCGGTTGTTGGAATCATTGCTATTATTTCAACTTTTGTTACAGCAACTAGTATATATTATGCTTTGAGTTTATATGGTAAACCATGGGGCACATAGTAGCATATTATTTACAATTCATTTTAATCTATATTTTAAAAGGATATAATATTTTATTTATTATTCTCGTCTAAAATCAATTGGTGGTGGTTCTTTGCTTATGAATATTTAATCGTCTCATAACATGCATGTTATATGAAAACAAATTAACAGGCTTCTACTGAAACCTTCTTCTTAGAAGATCTTTTTTGTCTTTTAATTTCCTCCTGTATAATGTTTACAGGCATACTCAAACACTGCTGCAGATTTTGATTTTAAACTTGAAAAGTAAGATAGCCTTTTAACTATGGTATTTACTCTCTTTTATGTAATTGAAAATGTTGAAATGGTGAGTTGTCTTGGTTTTATAGCCTTGCCCAAGGTTTCCGGTCCTTGTCTGAATTTGTAGAACATCTTGCTACTTCTGTAGACATAGTGTTCCTAGTTATACATGGTCATTGTATTGAGAGGTCCATTTTTGTTGGTCATAATTTCCTTGTCAAATGATAAAGAATGTTACATTTATGTTGTTTAATCATAAACAACGTAAACGACATATATTTGTGTCATTTAATAAAAATGACGAAAAAAGAAATGACACTAAATGCTGTTTTTTTGCCGTGCTTAGGCTGCAATTTATGTTGTATTTTCATAATTAAGAAATAATCAAATGTTAAGAGTAGTTTTCTTTTATTGTCTTTTCTTCGTTTTGTTATTGGTTATGGGAAGAGTTTTTAATCATGAGTTGTTTGGTTTTGCAGTAGTCCACCCGGCCCATTTTCCATCAGTGTTACACTATATATAGAGATGTCTACGTTGATAAGATTTAGGAGTACTATTCTATTATATTATATTTTTGTCTTATTTTTCCCATCACCATTCACTATATAAGTGTCAACATTTTTTCTCCTTTTTATAATACACAGCTAGCTGTCTCTTTCTAAGCATGCAAAATTAGTAAAATGTTAATAACAGAATTTCTCCAAACCCTACAGTTTAAACCACCTAAGCAACTGCGAAGACCATTATACACGTACATATATGGTTGTTGGCATGGGATCATTGTATTGAGAGGTTCATTTTTGTTGGTCATAATTTCCTTGTCAAAGTAGCTTCATTTTTGAAATATTTTGTAAGTACTTTGTAAGAGCTTTTGATATCTAAAATCCTCTGTATTTGTTCGTTGTTTGTTTTGTTAAATGTGTCAACTTGAGTTCCGTATGACTAAATTGAAATGGTTATATATTATAGAAAGTTTTTTATTATCTTGTTAAATGTGTTGACTGCTTAGATTACTCCTAGTTAACTTACCATATTCTGCCATACTTAAAGAAATTGCTTCATTTTGCCCAACCGAAATTTGCATGCAGGGGGAAGGACCAGGAAGTGATCCACATAAGTGGTTAGAGCATTCAAAGCTGCACAAAGCCAATGACTCAATTTGGTTCATCTTTGTATATTAAGTTATAGATACTAATTGAAATAGATAAATGAATCCCATCTTATTGTATATTGTACTGAAAATAATTATTTTATGTAAATACAAAAGATATTTAGTCACTACTATTAGTGAATGATGACAGAGGCCTCATTGGCAAGATTCATATGATAGAATTACAGAGCAATGGTGTAGCAATTCAAGACTTTATTTGTATCATTCTCAACATAATGGATTTGTAAATAATAGAATAGTATTGGTTTGTAACCATGCACATGAAATCAAACATCTTGTGATTTATTCAGAATGGTGCTAATTGACCAGAATTTTGACCATGGGAAAGACAGAGACAGGCTTGGACCATTACTGTGCCCGAAACTTGGCAATTGATAGAAGGCTACCCATGTGACATAGGACTTGTGTGTCACCATTGAGCACATCAAATTGGCATCTTCCAATTTAAGAACACATGCCTAACAAAGGTTTCTGAAAAATAATAATAATAAAAAAAAAAATAATCATGGCCAATGCATTTTTTGAGAGCTTGCATCACGTTATGAAACTTCAATTTGCTTCTTGTTTGATGGATGAGATACTGAAACTAAGTCCAAATGAAATTGTGACAAAGAAAGTTCATGTCGAACACCTAATTCAACACACAAGACCAAGTTATTAATAATTACTAAACTACTAACTAAAGTAGTCCATTGCAATGTCCAAGAGTACTAATAATTACCAAGTTAATTGACAAATCAACTAAGAAAGAGCCATTAGAATTACCAAGTCATGGGAATGATTTGAGCCAAATACTTAACAAGTTTAGGAATTAAAATTCTAAGAAGAAATACACATGATGCCCCAAAACCAAGAAACCATATTTCTCTTCAAAAAATTACACCTGAAACCACTAAATTAAATTAGATCCAAAATTTACAAGACATGAAAATTCAATAAGCAATCTGTCTACTCTCCATAAGATGCTACTTCCACTTCCTTCTCTGAACCTCCATCAACCTGAATAAGAAAAAAGAAGATATACACTTTCAGAACAAAACCAACACCACATCTCAAAACAGCAAGTAACAGAAACATCATTCACAATATCTAAAAACGATGCATTACAGGACAACATCCTTCTCATTTCACATAAGAACTAGTTATCTTAAAGGAAGTTAAGAACCCATACTATAGAGAAAGCATCAACCCAAATGTTCTAACCTCAATGGTAACAGCACAAACACTAAGATCGAGAAGGTAGCAATGAATGAATTTCTACATCCTTCTCCTTTCACTTACGGCCTTCTTGTGGCATCTCTCCCTTCAAAGAAATTAAAGCAAGAAGACATATCAAGAATTCCATCAAGACTTTCAGATATACATGCACTGAATGACCATTCCAAACTTTCAAATACTTTCAGATATATACATGCAAGAAAGAATAACAAGGCATGAATGAATTTCAAAGGCAGCAATGGTTGGCAGAGTTGCAACTTAAAATCAACAAAACTACAGACCTGAATTGTCCACGGGGTTCCCAGCAAACACATTTCAAACTTTTCCAAATCAGCCACAAGATTTCAAATCCCAATATGCATCCATAATTGACAAAACACTAAGCAATGTTAATCTAAGATCCAAAAGACCAAAAAAAAAAAACTACAAATCCACATCAAAGAACAAGAGAAAATGGGGGCTGAAAATTATGAAGGATTTGGACTAAGATAGCCAAATGTAATTCTATATTAAAAAAAAAAAATGTTTAAATAGTTTGTTTTGTCCAAGGGGGCCGAAAATTGCTGCTTCTAATGTAAGCATGTGCATTGAGATAACCATGTTTATCTGTGAAAATGCTCCACTTTATCAACTTTTGGTGCCATTTTTTATGCATCAATCATATGACCCTATGAATCACAATCACAAGGCGTAGTGTTCAATGAAATATCATTGAAGTTCTTTCTTTAACATTCATTAATTCCCTACAAATAATCTCTAATCTAAACTAACACACTGATGCAAGGCACTCGGGTCTCCAAATACGCTAGGCGTTAACTAACAAAAAAAATATATTGATCAATATATATCAGGCCTAGTGTCAATTTATATACCGAAAGGATGATCAGAGCTAGGCCTCCAAAACCTCTTGTTCTTAGGAATACATTGGGTATTATTAGTCACAATTGTGCATAGTAAACATAAAAAATAGTTTTTTTTTTTTTTTTTTTTTTTTTTTTTTTTTTTTTTTGTATTAGTCACAACTCGTTTCAGACATTTTGTCGAACACCTGGCAAGCATCTTCAAGAACAAAAAAAAAAGACAACAAAAACAACAACCTTTATGAAAACACCAAGGTATCAAAGTTAGCATAAAAAGACATTGTTGTATTGAATCCCTTTACCATAAAAAACGAGTTGGCTTGCCACCATCAAAAGAGGTACAGCGGCCTTAATGGAGTCTTCAACACCGGCTTCATTAAGGGCATTTTGAATGTTCTGAAGTGCTGGGAAGGTGACATTCAATAATGAGCCATTGTAGGAGCTTACCAATTTCACAAATCTATAGTGGCAAAATTATAAAGATAATAGCAATAAATACAAAGCAAAAGTGTAAATTATTTTATTTTTTATTTTTTTGAAAAAAAAAAAGAATGCTTCACAAACAGTTTGCTTGAAAGTGAGAACACTGGTATAAAAGTTGTTCCTTGTACAAACTAAGTTTGAGATCGATCAGGTTCCATTCAAATGGTCTAAGCCAAGGAAGGTTTAACTAATTGGTGAAGAAAATTCCAAGTTACATTCTTCAAACAGATTTTCTATGATGAAAATATAAAAATTATTAATTCCCCATCTAAAACAAAACTAATGTAATTACCCCCTATTAATTTGTAAAGTACCCCTTAAACTCTTCAATAAACATGCAGAGAGAGATTCCGTCCAGAGATATTTTATGGCGAGAGGGATTCCGTCGAGAGAGATTATCCGGAAAGAAGAACAAAGAGAGAGAAGAAGAGAGAGAGGGAGGTTTTTTTGTTCTTGCAAGCTCCCTAACGAACACCATCCAACAATCAAAACCAAGAAAATCACCAACACCAACCAACAAAAAACCGATTTTTCCCCCTCAAACCGGATCAGAATTAAGCAAAATCACCCACCACAGTATACCCATAAAAATGCTAGAGAGAGAGAGAGAATACCAAGAAGTTGAATAACGCCGGAGACACGAAACACGAACACGCCGCTGGAGAAGGACGGGCGAGAGAGATGTGGGCTGGTGGAGACGACGCCGATGAAGGACGAACGGCCCGCCAGAGAAGAGAGAGACGCGTTGGGAGGGAAAATGAAAAAATTTACCCCTCCCAACGCATTTTGCCCTTTTAGGATTCAAAACATAAAAGAAAAGAAAATAACAATAAAATAAATAATGCCACGTAGGATGGGTGAGATGGCAGTGGGATCCTGGTTGGTAGCGTAGCATTTCTCTAAAGGCAATGACTTGTTCTAGAAATACAACGATAATGTCTATTTATAGTCCATATAAATATACAATATACGGAAGAGAAATGCTAGGGACCCGAATGTTTTCCAAAGAGATGGTTCCAAATTGACGTGGATGCTGATATGGCTAAGCCACGTTGGGTTTTATAAAAAATAAAACTTCAACACCGGGATTTCAACTTTTTACTGACAAGTGAAAAAATGATAGACGTGTGATGTTTTCTGATTTGCTTGTAGAGAAAATCGTAGTAACAAGAAAAGTGAGTCACTCTCTCTTCTCCATTTTCAACTTTTCACCATTATTTCTCTCTGGTCCATAGCCTCCCTCCTGTGGGCTTCTTTTTTTTCTTTTTATTTTTCTTTTGCTCATGTGAACAAACCTGAGCAAGGAGCTTCTTGCTGCCCACCTAGCCATTTTAAGGTAGCAACTCCATTTCTTCTTCTTTTCTTTTTTTTTTTTGATTAATTTAATACCTCCATGGCTCCATTTCTATTTAACCAAGACTGAAACTCTCTTTTATTTTCTGATAAAAATGTGGGTTCTTTGCAAGTATCTCTCCAGGTCTCCATTTTCGGCACTCTCTCCAAGTTCTCACTCTCTCTCTCTCTGAGTCATAATAATCTATTGGAAATTTCTTCTGTACAGTGGTGCTGTGGTAATCCGTTGGGCATCTCCTCCCTGTTGTGGTAATCAACTCCCTGTGGTAATAATCTGCATGAAAGTTCTTCTCTTTTTATTTTCTTGGTTGTTTTGGTTTGATTTTTGGTAATGGTTGAACATATAGTTGATTCCTAACCTTTTCCATAAAATTCTGAGATACCCATTTAATTTACTACGTAACTTTTTTCAATTTTGAAAGCTTGTTGTGAAGCAAAAATAAGGTAAATGTTTTGTTTAGAGTTAAAGCGTTTTGCTTCCTATAGCCGCTTTTAGAAAATATGTAGGTTACAGGGGTCCCTACGAAGAACAAATGTCTTTGCCCTTTATATTATTTTAGTCGTAATAATCTTATTAGACGTATAGAAATCGGTGCATTAAGAACCAAAAATGATCGACAAGCTTCTATTAACTGATCATTAGGACACCTCACCTTTGTTTTTTTCCAATGTTTAGTTTCTTTATATTATTTTTTAACTCAGAACTAGTTTGATTTTACAAATTATCTAAATTTGGTTGATTAAAGTTTTGGTTGATGCTTGTTATATGATGATTCAGTTATGTTGAATTATTGAATAAAATTGATTGTTGAGTTATGTTCTGCCATTTTCGTCGACCTTTCCAAGTTGTGCCATTTTCGATGAACCTAAAAGATGACCAAAAAAATTTAAAGAAAAAAAAAACTTGTTGCTTCATTTTAAACCCTATATCTGGAGGAAAGCTATGTGCTGCAGTGGGCAATATCTTGATATTTTTTACAAATCTTGATATTTTTTCTTGATTAATTGTTTGAGTATAACCTGTCAGGATTTCCATCCAGTCAAGATCTCATATAATTTGTGTAATTGAAACCGATGGCAACAATGAATGTAGGCAATGATGAAGCTCTTGACCCTCCTCTTGGTTAGTTAAACAAAATAAAATTTGTTTGTATTGCATGATTTGTTAAACTATGTTAATTGTTTCCTCTTAACTTTGTTTTCTTCTTTATAATATATATGGAAAGCAAATTGAATGTGAGTTAGATGTGGATGATAATGAGAACAATAATGGGCCAGATAATATTATTTTTGGAAATCAAATTGTTGAAGAACCGAAGGTCGGTATGAAGTTTGATTCTGAAGAAGATGTTGTATCATATTATATGCAATATGCCAAGCAAGTAGGTTTTGGTGTAACAAGAAGAACCCGTAGCATTAGAGATGATGGAAATTTAAGATACTTCACCATTGCATGTGTTCGTGAAGGCAAGTCAAAAAGCAAATCATCTAACATTGTTAGGCCAAAACCAATGGAAAAAATGGGGTGCAAGGCGAAGATCAATGGAAAATTAGATTATGATGGAAGGTTTACATTGTCTACTGCCAAACTTGAACACACTCATGTAGTAAGCCCAAGTAAGGCAAGATATTTTACATGCCATAAGAAGTTAGATGCTCATGTGAACAGAAGGCTTGAAGTAATGAATAAAGCTGGAGTTCGTTCGAATAAAAACTACAAAGCTCTTGCTATTGAAGCAGGTGGGTATGAGAATCTTTCATTTGGAGAGAAAGATTGTAGAAATTACATTAACAAAGTAAAGAATGAGTTGCTTGGATAAGGAGAAGCTGAAGCATTTCTTAAATATTTAATGAGAATGCAAAGAAAAAATGACCGCTTCTTCTATGTCATAGACCTGGATGAAGAAAACTGTTTGAAAAATGTGTTTTGGACAGACGCACAAATTAGGGCAGCATATGAATCTTTTGGAGATGTCAAAACATTTGACACAACATACTTGACTAATAAATACAAGATGCCATTTGCGCCTTTTGTTGAAGTTAATCATCATGGTCAATCCATACTTTTTGGGTGTGGATTACTATCAAAAGAAAATATTGATACTTTTGTGTGGTTGTTCAACACATGGGTGAAATGCATGTCAGGCCGAGCTTCTAATGCAATTATAACCGATCAAGATAGAGCTATGCAAGCTGCAATTGAGATAGTATTTCCAAGAGCCAAGCATAGATTTTGTTTATGGCATATAATGAACAAAGTTCTGTAGAAACTTGGACCATACTCTCAATATGAGAACTTTAAGGGCGCTCTATTAAATTGCGTATATAACTCTTTGACTTGTGATAAATTTGAAAAAAGATGGCAAGAAGTAGTTGAGAGATATAATCTTCAAGAGAATACATGGTTGTGTCAGATATGGTGAGTGGCATCATTGGGTACCGGCGTATGTGAAAGGCATATTTTGGGCCGGAATGTCCACTACACAACGAAGTGAGAGTATGAATGCTTTCTTTGATGGTTATGTGGGGCCAAGTACCCTATTGAAGAAATTTGTTAGGGATTATGATAATGCTTTGATGAGAATGGTTGAGAACGAGCGTCTAGCTAATTTTGGTTCATTTAATAAATGTTTCCATTTATAAGTCTTCATTCTATTGAGCGTCAATTTCAAGGTATTTATACAAATAAAAAATTCAAAGAAGTTCAAGAGGAGTTTTAAGGGATTCTTGATGTGTTTTCCATCTTTACTGAAATGCGAAGGTGCAATTTCTACATATGAAGTTATTGATCGTGTAAGAGTTAATGATGGCTTCACAAAAGAAGTAAAGTATCGTGTTTACTTTAATGACGATGAATGTGATGTGAAATGCACTTGTAGATTGTTTGAATTTAGAGGAATCATGTGTGGACATGCCCTTATTGTTCTAACCTTGATAAAATGTGTGGAAGAGTTGCCATCCAAATATATTCTTGATCGATGGAGGAAAGACTTGAAACAAAAGTATACATTCATTAAAAGTAGTTATGATGATTTGAGTGGCAACCCTAAAGTACAAAAATATGACAATTTGTGCAATGACTTTTTTGAAGTAGCATTCATCACATCGGAAGACACTGAAACATATATGAAGATGAAGACTTGTGTACGTAAGTTAAAGGAGGAGTTGCTTCACAATGGGTTAAGGGGTGAAAGCATATTAAGTAGTGCATATTCTCTTCATCTTCCAGGTACATATTCCATTGGTAGTGAAGCAATTGATGGGAGCTTTAAGAAATGTAAAAAGTAAAGGGACGCTACCATCAACACGCAAGTAGTCTATTGTAGAAATGGTAGTTAGAAAGTTAAAATTAACAAAGATACAACAAAAGAAAGGATCAAACCAGGTTGCTTATTTCTTCTTTTCTTATTTGTATATCTTGTTCTCAAATTCTAGTGCATATTTTTGAATTTTTCATAGATTTTGTAACACTACTTATTGCTTGTTTTGTGCATATCTTAATGAAAGACTTTTGAAGCAAGAGAAGAAGTTGAAGAAGTTTGAACTCAAGAAAGTACAGTTACTCAGGTACAATTTATCTTCTAAATGACGGTGAATATATAATTATTGATGCTTTCATTGCTTTGTACATGAAATTTATGTTCTAAACTAAAAAATAAATAAAAAATGCCAAAATATAAGTACCAATTACAAACTCATAATTTTATGGTACATGAAAATAACTAATCAAGATTATGCATTTTACTTTTTACTGAATCTGAATGACATTGGTTTTGCAGTCCAAAGGGCCACTTTAGTAAAATTGGTTCTGATTTTGTAGTAATATGTTGGTGCTTGGGAGGTTGCAGTGGTGGAAAGATAGAAGACTTGAAGTTATGGTACTTTGTAATTTGTACTCCTATTTTGATGGGCTGCGTTGATCGAAGGCTTCAGATTTGAATTCCTTCATCTAATTTTATTTTATTTTTCTTTTTTTGGCCTCAATATGGCTGCCCATATGTGTTTATAACATCATTTTGATTCTTATCATGCTTGTTATGTTCTTTGTAAATGTCGATATTTGGGCGCATATTTGCCAACAAAACCACTTTTTTTACATAGGTAAGTTGTAAAATAAGATCTATGATTTGAATCCAAAGAAACAACTATGGGCATGTCCATGTAGAAATAAATGATGTTTTTTACAAGAAATAAATGATGCCTTGAATGTTTGGATCTCTAAGGCAATATCTGCCTGTCATCTAAAACAGCCTCACAATGTTGAAAGGCAATGGATTAAGTTTTCTAGAATAATTTAGCTAGGCTTACATCTCGGCTGGAATTTTGGTGTACACGGCTTTAGACTACAAGTAGTTTCTTATTGCATGCTCTTCCTTGGGGTTTCTTATTGCATGCTCTTCCATGGGGCTGGACTCATGTCTTCACTGGCAATCTGGGCTTGATTCTCAATGCTGCTATTTAACTTTGCCCTTCTTTTGGTCTTTTTTCTTTGCGGCAAAATTTCATATCTAAACAAAATTAACAACTAGAGGGTGGATAGGAAAAAAAAAAATTTGTATCAGATTAAGGGGAATT
Organism: Alnus glutinosa; assembly: GCF_958979055.1. NCBI lineage: Eukaryota > Viridiplantae > Streptophyta > Magnoliopsida > Fagales > Betulaceae > Alnus > Alnus glutinosa. Next base: position 13,269,173 of record NC_084887.1, read on the forward strand.
AATATGTTGGAAAGTTATTTGCTTAAATTGAGGATCAAAAGACAGAAAAAGCTCAATATAACAAACCTTTTTTTACCTCGTTTCCTCAATATAACAACTGAAAAAGCATTGCAGCAAGCCATGTCCAAAAAATGTATCAGATGATGAGATGAATATTAGTTACAAAATTTGTCTTCAAATAATATATCTCAAAACAAAAGCAAAATTTTATCAAATGGTGGTCTTTGCTGGAAATTCCACTTATGTTGCACAATGTATTACTGGGCAAACAATAACATTTTCATTCATCATTCTTAGTGACTATGAACTCACAGTATATAATGGAATGGAAATGGGAAGATAGAGGTGGAGGAAGAAAAAATAATTTATTATTCTCAATGTTTCACAACTTTATTTCTAGGTATATAGGTGTTTTCGTATCACCCACTTCCTGAACATAGAGACTTAAAAACACGGTAATACAATACTTCTACATCCAATTATTAGCCTATAGCTTCCACCAAAAGGAAGGGTAATCAATAAAGTAAATGAAAAAGAAAGATTGAATTCTATACTTGTCCCCATCAAAACCGAGCTCCGAGGTCTTCACCGAGATCTTGAAAATCAAACTGCATTTTTTTCTTCCCTTGTGCGATTGTTATGGTCAAGCAACTGCAGTTAGCACTCCAAAAGCCTCAATCAAAATTGAAAAGAAATTCACAGCATGGGTGGAATTTTCGGTTTCCACCCTCAAGTTCCCAGAATCAAAGGTTAGGTTTTGGAATCAAAGGTGGATATCAAGAAAAATTCCATCACTGTCGGACTCGAAAATCGCCAGTTGGGTTGGTCCAACCGAGAAAGAAATGGTCACCACTTTCCTCAATACACTGAAAGATCCCTATTATGCTCATCTCATTGGGCATACCACTTCCAGTTTCGCAGATCTGGTCATCATCGGAGAATGTGTAGAAGATGGAAAATCCAGGCGTCTGGTGGACACCCACTTGTTACAAACATTGACGGAACAGCGGCAAAAAGACAGGAAACGTCGTAACAAGGAGGAGATGCCCAATGGATTACCACAACACCACCGTACAGAAGAAATTTCTAGCTGATTATTACGACTCACACAGAGAGAGAGAGAGAGAGAGAGAGAGAGAGAGAGAGAGAGAGAGAACTTGGAGAAAATGTCAAAAATGGAGACCAGGAGAGAGACCTGCAAAGAACCCACATTTTTATCAGAAAATAAAAGAGAGTTTCAATTTTCTACCAAGTTCAAAAAAAAGGGAAAAAACCTAGTTAAATAGAAATGGAGGTATTAATCCAAAAAAGAAGAAGAAGAAGAAGAAGAAGAAGAAGAAATGGAGGTGCTGCGTAAGAAGAAATGGAGGTCCTGCCTTAAAATGGCCAGGTGGGCAGCAAGGTTTGTTCTAAAAGGAGCTCTGATGAGCCAAAAAAAAAAGGCTCACAGGACGGAGGCTACAGACCAAAAATGGAGAGAAACGAAGGAGAAAAGATGAAAATGGAGAAGAGAGAGAGAGACGCACTTTTCTTGTTGCTACGATTTTTTCTGCAATCAAATCAAAAAACATCACACGTCTATCATTTTTTTACTTGTCAGTAAAAAGTTGAAATCACAGCATGAAATTTTAATTTTCATAAAACCTAACGTGGCTCAACCACGTCAGTTTGGAACCATCTCTTTGGAAAGCATTCGGGGTCCCTAGCATTTCTCTATACGGAATGTAAATTATGTGATAATGACCAAATTCTAATATTATGTCATGGTCAAATTCAATTATCATCTGATAAGGAAAGAATATCTCTGGTATTTCCACATTCTCCCTCAAACTCAAAGTGTAAGCTTGAGTTTGGAAGGAAAATTACATGATTATTTTTTGTTTTTTTTTTTTTTTTTCTTTTCGACTAAGTCAACTTGTGTTGAGTTGGCTTAATTAGTTCCTTTCCTTTTTTGTTTTTTTAAGTGAGTGATTCGGCGAGTTCACTCACTAAACTTAGCGGGTCAACTCAAAGTTGACTTGGATAGGTTGGCATTTTACTGACTCGATGGGTTGACTCATCAAAGTTGACTTGGCCGCTAGAGTGAAGAAAACAACAGCTAGTAACGGTAGTCAGTAATGCGGAGACGACGGCCGTGGAGGCGGATATGATGGACAGTGACATGGCTAGTGGCAATGAGTGCCGAAGACGGTGGCTAGTGGTACTTTCTGAAGACAATGACCAATGGTGGTTGCCAAAGACGATGGGTGGAGGTGACCGGAGACAATAGTTGGAAGTTGTCAAAGGCTGGGCTAACGGAGGGTTGATTGACTTGCGCTATAGATGGCGTTGAACTGGGTCGGCTAAAGGTCACATAATTGGACAACGATGGGCCGACTAACAAGTCGATGAAACTGAGCCAATTAATGGTCATGAAACTGGGCTGACAATGGCCCGATGATGGGATTGGGTAACCTTAGAGTCTGATGAATGCGCATGAGATACTTGCGCATGCAGGACAAGCAAAACTTGCGTGTGCACATGCAAGAGAACTAGTTGAAATCTATGGCGGCACATGAGGCGCATGAGATGAAGAATTGTAACTCGAAGCAACACATGAAAGTGTGTGAAAAGGCGTATATATGCTGAGGAACTTCCCTCGGTTCAGCAAATCAGTAGCCTCCACTCCTGTTTTTGGGGTTGAAACACCAAAAACGGCTAATGGCGATGACACATGAAATATGGCAAGCAACGCGTGAGGTGTGTGGACAATGAAGGTAGATCTTCTCAAGGCACGTGTGAGATTGGAATAGCTTTACTTTGTCAACACAGAGTAGATCGAGGCTTGTGGAACTTGTATGTATTATTTTTGTACCATAACAAGATCCAAAAGCACCCAACTTTTGAGAAAAACTATGTGGTGGCAGTTTCCAAACACCCTAAATAAAGCTACAAAAAAGCGGTTCTAATACTCTGTTGAAATTTATAATAATATGAAGAAAATAAGAGAACGGAAGTAAGAGAGAAGAAAGAGAACAAAGAAATTTGGGGTAGTTCGGCCTTAGAAGCCTATGTCTACCACTAGAAAGAGCATGATAGGAGTTAATTTGAATATATAGTGATAATGCGTATTTATAGGCCATATGAATGTACAATACAAGGAATGTAAAGTACATGATAATGATTAAATTCTAATATCATCATATAAGGAAAGAATATCTCTTGTATGTCAACATTCTGCACGTTTTTTGTTAGAATGAAGGCTCTCTTTCTTTCTTTCTTTTTTGATAAGTAATATATATTTATTTAAAGAGTAGATGGGCGCAATTCTAGTATACAGAATATACAAGAGAACCCCTAAATCATAGAAAAAGAACATAATTCTAAAAACTCAAAAAAATTTGAAATAGACAAATTATTCCATGCTCCTCTCTCCATATATACAGAGATTGTAGCATCATCTTCTTCATTTCTAGCAATCCACGCTAACGATCTTCAAAGCTCCTAGCGTCCTGCTCTCTCCAAAGACACCACATAAAACACAAAGAGGCCAACCTTCATATGTTCAAAGCATTACGGTTTTCCGATTGTCCCTTCCAACTTCCCAAAAAATGCTCACCCTTCGAGGCATCACTCAAGCAACACCATACAGCTGAAGAAGTGTACTCCACAACTCTGTTGCAACCTCACAATAAAGGAGTAAATGATCTAGACTCCCCACATTTTTTACACATACAACATCACTCCATCACAAATATTCCTCTTTCGTAAATTATCCAAAGTTAAGATCTTCCCTTAAGTCATCGTCCACACAAAGTATGCAACTCTCGAGGGCACCTTAACTTTTCAAATACTCTTCCAAGAAAGAGTGGACCTTACATGATTAGATAACACCTGATAATGACACTTCACTTCAAATGATTTTCTTCTAGATGGAATCCAAAAGATTGTATCATTGCTTCCTTGCCTTACTCTTTGAGAATACAACAATTCAAAGAACCCAAAGACCACTTCCACCTCCACAGCAAACATCATGCCAAAACAACACTTTAGAGCCATCTCCTACCTTATATCTCACATGATTAGCAAAACCATCCCACACCCTCATACATTTCCACACTCCCACCCCATAAGGTCTCCCAACCTCCTTAGAACACCAACATCCCCTCATACTATCATATTTAATGTCCACCACCTTTCTCCACAAAGCCTCACACTCTGTAGCAAACCTCCACAACTACTTACCCAAAAGGGATCGATTAACTGAATCATATTTTTCCCCCTAAACCCCTTAAAATTATCGGAGTACACATCTCCAAACACTTCACCAGATGAAACCTAAACTCATCACCAATACCCCCACCCCCCCAAAAAAAGTCACTTTGAAAATTTTCCAATCGATTACCCACTCCAACAGGAATAGGGAAAATGGACAAATAATATGTTGGTAAGTTAGATAGTACTTTTTTTTTTTAATCAAAGTTAACCCACCTCCCTTTGATAAATACAGCCTCTTCCAACCCGCCAGCCTATGCTCCATCTTCTCAATAATGCAACACTAAATAATGGAAGCTTTATAGTGAGCACCCAAGAGAATGACCCAAATGCTTCATTGGCAATGAAGCCACACTACACCCAAGAATGTCAGCCAAACCATCCACATTCCCCAAATCGCCTACGGGAACAATCTCTGACTTATACAAGTTTTTCCTCAACCCCAACACAAATTCAAAACATAAGAACAAGCATCTGCAACAACAAATGTGACAATACTATCTCCTCATGATTTCTCGATCCCACCAAAAATCTAGATAGAAGCCTTTTATCCATTGTAGTAGCCATCATCATACTTAATGCCTCCATAATAACCACAAACAATAAGGGAGATAATGGATCCCTTGTCTTAATCCACGCGAACTACTAAAAAACTCTAAAGGTGAACCGTTACTGAGAATGGAAAAGCGAACCGTTGAAATGCAATGATCTATCCAACCTCTCCATCTCCTCCCAAAGCCACATCTCTTCAGCAAATATAACAAAAACTCCCAATTGACATGGTCATATGCCTTCTCCAAATCCAATTTACATAAAATACCCGACTATCCAAACATTCATGTGCCACAAAAACAGAATCCTGAATTTGTCTACCCTTGATAAACGCATTCTGAGACCTTAAGACAATCTTTCCCAAAATTGATTTCAACCCATTTGCCAGAACTTTCGAAATAATTTTTTATACACCCCACTCATTAAACTGATAGGCTGAAAATCGTTAATCTTGACTACCCCAGCCTTTTTTTGGAATAAGAGATGCAAGCGTAGCATGATAACTCTTCTAGAATTTTCCATGGCTATATAACTCCTGAAACACCGCCATAATGTTCAATAAGGTGCATAGGAGTTAATTTATTTTAGGCTTAAAAGGGGGAAGAGGGGGGGTTTAGTGGATAGAATAGTTTCTTAAGCAAAGAGTTAAACATTAATTAAACAAGTTGAGTAGACTCTTGGAGCCTTTCTTTAGAAAGATAGTGATTTAAATACTAGCAAGGCCAAGGTTGCTTGGTTACACGTTTGCTTATCTAAGAATAAGCAAGGTTTGGGCATCAAGCATGGAGCAATAAAATAGAGCTGCTATGTATAACACCGATTACATGTATGTACCAAGGGACATTATTCAGTTTGGACTTACTGGGTTTGCACTCACTTAATTAGGAAAAGAAACTTTTAGGAATTAAAAGTCCTTGGTGATTGTCATGGGCTTAGATGAAATTCTTACTTAGAAGCATAGCATGTAGGAAACAAAATACCTAGTTGGTAATGGAAAAACATCTCTATGTAATATTATAATTGAAAACCTATTAACCTGTCTCATGAAAAATTGGGCATTAAGATTATTTATGAATCAAATTTCTAAAATAATGTTACTGTTAAGACAATTATTGATGATTTTGACTGAAAATGCCGAAAAGCTCAATCCTTAAAGTATATGCAGATAAAACGATACTCTGAATTAAAACCTAATTTGGTGAGTTGTGATGGATTGAATTGGGTGATGAACTCAAATGGATTTTTTTAGTAGTACTTGAATGGAAGGCATTATCATGGTCTTGCTATCAACTGACATAGAATTGTTTGGCATGACATAGTTATTCCTCGTCACACTATGGTCACTTGGTTAGCTATCTAAGGTAAATTGAATACTAAAAACAAGTTACATTGTATGGCATCGCTCCAGAGATATGTTGAGTCTATTTGTGGGTAAGATGTTGAAGATCTGAAACCTCTTCTTCTCATGTCCGTTCTCAAAGAGAATATGGTATTTCTTATGTGATAAATACAACCTTTCATGGGTTTAAAAAAACACAGAAGAAACTATTTCCTGGATGATCCTATGCATTAAGAGAAAGTCCCTTATAAGCATGATTTGTAACTCACACTGGCTGCAGTTATATACGAAAGGTTTCAAGATAGAGCAGAAATATTTGTCATGTTCTTGTGAATTTATGCATTATGTGGAAGCTAGAATTACTACCTTCTATTTCCAATCTTAATTAAGAAAACAAAGGAATTAAAAAATCATAGGGTATTTCAATCGATACTTTTATTAGTGACAATTTTTTTATAAAAAAAAAATAAAAAATAAAATCTGGAAATTAGAAAAAGCTCACCCAAACACAATCTTTTCCATCTCTCAATTTGTGTTAAAAACATAAAACTATTTTTGAGAATAAACCTAATCAAGCCCTTATACTTCCTTCATACCTACTGCGTATAAGGTGAGTCCTCTAATTTATGTTTGCACTGCTACAACACATGCCAAATATATCTCCAACCACAAAAATGCCAAAAATCTACATTACTAGTCATGTATATGAAATCTAAGTGTACTTCTTAATAAAAGACTGTATGTGAAGACCATCTCAACATAATGTTAGGTTCAAAATCCATGCAAAGAAAAGATTACTTGGAATGAAAAATCTTAAACAAAGTGCAACTGAAATAGCATTACAATTCCCTTCTTAGCCTTTAAAAAACACAACTGATTTGAAAAACAAGCCAATCCCTAGAAACTACTACGGATGAGAAATAAATTGCATGATTATATCCTATAATAACTATCAATCACCTCCATCCTCTGGGATGTTAGAAGTCCACAGGGTAAGGTTGTCTCTAAGAAGCTGCATAATTAGGGTGCTATCTTTGTACGATTCCTCATTGAGGGTGTCAAGCTCTGAGATAGCTTCATCAAAAGCTTCTTTTGTAAGGTGGCAAGCCCTAGAAAACAAAACCAAAGCCAATTTCCTCATCAAACTAAAAACGAGAACATATTTCTACCGTTCAGGGTGAAAGTATAAATTTAAACCTTTCAGGTGAATTCAAGATCTCATAATAGAAGACTAAGAAGTTCAAACCCAAAGCCAATCGGATGGGATGTGTAGAGGGCAAATCAGCCTCAGCTGTAGTGGTAGCAGTCTGGAAAGAGAGAAAATTAAAATTAAATTTGGAAAATCGGTCAGAGAAATCTGTGAGAACATTCCCAACCCAAAAAAAAATAAAAAAATAAAAAAATAAAAAAGAAAAGAAAAGAAGAAGATATCAGCAAACTCCAAACATACGCAACCAGCAACATGGGACATGCTTTTCTGAAACAAATCATATCAAGTTAATGGGTAACAGTTTAAATATATAATATGAAAATTAAGAGTAGTAATAATATTTACATTTGAAGAAGGGGGCAAATCAAACTATCAATATGGAAGTAACATAATAAAAAATAAATAAAAAAATAAAAAACAAATATGTTTTGTTGTACTACTCAGAAGAATCTTAGAAATAACCAAAAACTAAAAAAAGAAACTAGTACGAGTTCATTGAAGGATAATCTATTGCAAATCCACCTCCTTGGCTTATAGGTCGATAATAGTTGTAACATTTCACTGTGACCAAAACAACAATCACCAATGCTAAGAGTCCCCAATCAAAACATCTTTCCCCTTACATCTCTAAAGAAACACAAGATAAAAGCCATGAATAATCCTTCAAAAAAGTTAAATGACAAATGGCCAACAAATTTTCACATGGTTTTCTACAGAATTTCACATTTCTTGCCCTTTTTTCAATGCCGAGATCCTCAGATTTCTTTTAAAGCAAGCAAACCCAAATGTAAAGCATGAGACCAAAGAATTTTTGCCAATTCAATTTTTCCAAAAAGAATTCATGCCATAATAACCTGGCCAAACAATAGAGAACAACAAACAATAGAAAAATAGATAGCCATTCTTCTTATGTAAAACATACATATAAAGAAGTAATATAACAGAATAATTATCAAAAGTCTTCATCTTCATGAACATTCTAACACTTGAAATAACTTTAGACAAAAGATAACAGAATATTGTCCAACAATCAGGGAATAGAAAACTACTACAAAATAAGCAACTACTTGGCTCAAGGGGAGTTAGACCTTGAGTATTCTTTTAATCAGTCATTGAAATTTGAATCAGAAACGAAATAATCCAACTGATCTTTTAGTCATTTAAACATCCCAACAAATATAGAATTAAGCAATTTTGTTTACAACAGAACTTTGAACAACCTCATCAATTAGATGAAAGAATATAATATAGTATAATATGTGAGCGTGTGAAAACAAACAACCAAACTGGGCAACAATCATAATAACCTCAAATACAACAAGATACTAACTGTATAACTTGTCTCAACCAAGGAAATAAAATCCTAAGTGTGGTTGATCACCCACAGTACCACCGTTTTTATTTACAATAAAGCAAGAAACAAGTGCATCTACTTGATTTAATATTGGCCTAAATTCACAATAGCAAGAAACACACCTCATAAGCTTTCATTGACTGATCAGTAGTTTCTTTCTTTTCTTTGCCAGTCTTGAATTTTGCAAGATATCGATAATAATCTCCTTTCCTACAACCAAAAAGATTTAAGTAACCTAAAAATCTTTGCTTCTAAATCCAAGAATTGTAAGCTTACGTTCAGTAAGAATATAGTCTCACATCTTATAGTAAAACACAGTTGATTCACTAGCAGAAGTTGAAGGCATAAGATGCTCATCAACCAATGTCATTATATCATTAGAAATGCTTGACAGCTCTGATTCAACCTTCTGTTTGTACTCCTTGATCCTCTTCGCATGTATTTCATTTCCTCTTGCTTCTTCCTTCTGTTTTATTGATGATATGATCCTCCATGATGCTCTCCGAGCACCAATCATGTTCTTGTACCCACCAGAGAGCAAGTTCAACTCCTCAGTTGTCAACTCAACATCAAGCTCTGCAACCTTCTTCATTGCATCCACCATCTCTGTTAAAATTATGAGTGAAAAGAATGGAAAAGAATCAAGCTTTCCATCATTATAAGTAAAAAACCCTTAACCTCATTTTAGTCACTAAGGAAGTATAGAAGTGGAAATATATAAAAATTTTAGTCAACTTGTTTGTATTTAAGGAATTAATATTAAAAAATTTAAGGACTAGAAAGAAAGATATCGTACCCCAAGATACATTGCAGATGTGAACAGGATATATAACACATTAAGAAAATGAAGCCAGAAACACCCCCAATTCTCAGAATGATTTTCAGGACCTAGTTGGCATGCAAACAAAAATAGCCTAGAAAAATTAAAGGGAAAAATATATTTTAGCCCCTCAAACTACCACCCTTTCTCCGGATGGCCCCCCAAACTACCAATGCTTAGATTCTGGCCCCCCAAACTACAATTTTCTGATTTTTTGGCCCCATCCGTCCATTTATGCCGTTAATTCTAAACAAAATTCCGAAAATACCCCTCCTACACTTTGATATTCTCACGATTAAGGAAGGGATATTTTCGGGTTTTTGACCAATTTCTGTTAGAATTAACGGCATAAATAGACGGATGGGGCCAAAAAATCAGAAAGTGGTAGTTTGGGGGGCCAGAATCTAAGCATTGGTAGTTTGGGGGGCCATCCGGAGAATGGGTGGTAGTTTGGGGGGTTAATATATATTTTTCCCAAAATTAAAAAAATATGCATATAGCAATTTTTTCCCCTCTTGTAACAAACCCTCCGAACTTCACAGTAGAAAATTCAAAAGAAATAAAGAATCTACGCAAACAGGCAGAGCCACCCATTGCTAAACCCGAAATATTGAAATCCCAATTCAAATTACTTCAAATATGCCCTTCTGGTTTTTTTTTTTTTTTTGGCAGGTAACAATTATAGAAGAATAATTGCAAAAGGGCGGCAAAACCTACATTCATCAAAGTTCAATCAAAGCATACCCATCAAACCAAGCGCAGATACTCAAAAACGTTATGTCTTCTATTATTTTAATGAATGTTTCGAAAACAAATTCAGCCTTATTTTTGCCAAACAAACATAGCCTTAGCTAAATTGAGTTAAAATAAAAAGTAAAGTCAAACTTCCAACTGAAACACTCACAGAGAGGCACAGTGATTAATCTCAAATTTCACTAATTACTTCAACAGAGCTATAGAAGAAAATCACACCTACACACACACACACAGAATTGAGTGAAAAAAAGGCTAACCGTCGAAGCGATCGGCCTGTTCGGCAAGCTTGGCAATGAATACCAAGTTCTCGCGGGAAGCCATTGCCTATCTCTCAGATAAATTCTAGGGTTTTTGAGAATTCGCTCTAGCCTTCGAATCCCTCTCTTCTTGCTCGAGCAAAGAAAGAGAGTTTGAAACGACCAAAAATAATCGCTAAGCAATCAATCACATACCTTAATTTAAAATTTTTTGTGCCTTTTCTAATTCTACAATGATTTTATGTTTGGAGTCAAAGTCAGAGTATGATTGACTTAGATACGGTTTAGATAAAAAATTAATGAAACTTTTGCCCAATCATTGAAGCCTACACTATCAAGATCGAAATCCTGAAGTATTAGTTTTTTCTGGACAAAAAATCTTGTAGATGTTTGGACGAATCAAAATGTGCCTCGTCTACCCCCCCCCCCCCCCCCCCTTTTTTTTTGGTATCTGGATTTTGTTTGTTTCTTTGTTTTTATTTTGGTTAATAGTCTTTTTCAAAGGAGATACGTTGCAATCTGGACATGACCCAATGCCAACTCGATTTGTCTCCTTTACGTAATCACAATGAGAATGCATTTACAAGTTTAAGGCTAGAGTAGCCTTCCGATTCTAAATCCATCGAATGTAAATGGATCTTTAAGAAAAAAATAAAATCTGATGGATCCATTGACAAGTTTAAGACTAGATTAGTAGCCAAAGGGTTTAGATAGGCTAAGGATATTGATTATTTTGATACTTATGCTCCTGTGGCTAGGATTTCATTCTCTTGCATTTATGTAAGGTTGCCTGATCTTAAAAGATCTAAATTGGGACCAAGAACTTCTAAATGTGTTTTTGTCGGTTATGCTTCACATAGTAAAGCTTATCGTTTTCTTGATTTGGATTCTAATGTTATTATCGAGTCTAGAGATGCTGAATTTTTTGAATCCAAATAAGTTTTTTGAAGCATATACTTCTAATAATGAAAATATTTTTGAAAATGTAGTTTCAGAAAATGAAGAGAATTTCGAAATTAGGAGATCCAAAAGAATCAAAAAAGAAAGAAGTTTTGGTTTTGGTTTTTTGACATACTTTGTAGAAGGCAACTCTCAAGTAATTGTGAATGAAGTTGGTGTGTGTTGCAACCTGGAATATGAACCTTCTAACATTAAAGAAGCTATGAAATCTAGGGATGCCACATTTTGGAAAGAAGCTATTAATGATGAAATGGAATCCCTTATGTTTAATAAAACATGGATTCTTGTAGATTTACCTTCCGGTTCTAAACTCATTGCATGTAAATGGATCTTTAAGGAAAAGACAAAACCTGATGAATCCATTGACAAGTTAAGGCTAGATTAGTAGCCAAAGGATTTAGACAGGCTAAGGGTATTGATTATTTTGATACTTATGCTCCTGTGGCTAGGATTTCATTCTCTTACATTTATGTAAGGTTGCCTGATCTTAAAATATCTAAATTAAGACCAAGAACTTCTAAATGTGTTTCTGTTATCGAATCAAGAGATGCTGAATTTTTTGAATCCAAATAAGTTTTCTAAAGTGAGTACTTCTAATAATGAAAATAATTTTGAAAATGTTGTTTCAGAAAATGAAGATAATTTCGAAATTAGGAGATCCAAAAGAATTAGAAATGAAAGAAGTTTTGGTTCTTAATTTCGACATACTTTATAGAAGGCAACTCTCAAGTAATTGTGAATGAAGTTGGTGTGTGTTGTAACCTGGAATATATGAACCTTCTAACATTAAAGAAGCTATGAAATCTAGGGATGCCAAATTTTGGAATGAAGCTATTAATGATGAAATGGAATCCATTATGTTTAATAAAACATGGATTCTTGTAGATTTACCTTCCGGTTCTAAACCCATCGGTTGTAAATGGATCTTTAAGAAATAGATAAAACCTGATGGATCCATTGACAATTTTAAGGCTAGATTAGTTGCCAAAGGGTTTAGATAGGCTAAGGGTATTTATTATTTTGATACTTATGCTTCTGTGGTTAGGATTTCATCAATTAGAACGTTGATATCTTTGTGATGAGAATGCAAAATGTCATATTTTTCTCCCTTAATGTAAAGTCTTTTATCCTTATGTGGTGTCTAAATGTACTCATTATTCTTTTTATTTTGATTTAGGATGCAAATGGAGGCGTTAAATGCAAAACAAAGCTAATTGGGCGATTTTGGACAGTTTCGACATTTCCTCGTAATCTGGACATAACTCTCTCATCCGAGCTCCAATTGAGATGATTCAAGATGATATGGAACACCAAGAAAAATCTATACAACTTTCATGTTTTGAGTTTTGAAAGATACTGACTGGATCAAGGTCAAAATCGGGATTGAAGTTGCTGCACCTACACTGTTGACATTTTGGAACGTTCCTTAGCATTAAAATCTAATACGCGACCTATTTGCGGAAGTTTTCAGATCTGGTGCAGGAAAGTCAAGCTGAAAATACCACCTTCCTAGTTATATTAGGACTTTATTTTATTTTTAATATTTTCCTTAATTAGTCAGATTTGGATATTGTTATTTTAGGATAAGATTTAGAATGTTTTTAGGAGATAAGATTTAGAATATTGTTAGGAGATTTTGTAGGCTTCTAATATGGGGATGAACATGTATAAATGGGGAAAATCATCAGACTAGAAAAAATCATCATCTTCCTTCTTCTCTAACTTCTCATTTGAGTTTTAATCATGGCCCTGCGCGGCTAAACTTTCATAATTAGTCGAAGGAAACGGAAGCCTCGGAATCAATAAAACTGTGAGATTTAATTTGTTTTTATTATTCAATTTATGCTTTGAGTATCGGATGTTCTTCTATGCCAATTTTTATGATTATCTCATTTAATTACTAGTAGGCCTACTAGTTTATTATTCGTTGCAATTTACTATTGTGTTAGATATCAAATCCGTAATTGTTTGATCCCTCTAATTTGTGAAGCAACTAAGATTTAATTATTCACTGCGTCAGAAATTATTTGATCTTAGGAAGAACGCTCGACGAAATTAAATGCAACCGTTTGTGCTTGTGTTGTTTAGCTTCATCGATCTCTCTAATTCTTAAGGCTGCTACTAGATTGAACTTTTAGTGCTTGTCTTGTGTTGTTTAGTAGTTAAGATTAATTAGATCGCTTGCCTTCTAATTAACTGCAACTAAGGAGAAATAGGAAAATAGTTCCAACGGTGAATATTCAAAACATGATTTGATATATACTTGCATTGATGATCAGTTGTAAAATTCCGATGATAGATGTTGACTTAGACCAATGTTTGTTCTTTTGATTTATACTTTAATTTGAATTGTTCCTTAGTTGTTCTTCTTAAAATTGTTTTCGTTATACTCAAACCCCACCATCCTTGTTCATGTAGCATAAAACTAGGCGAAATACTCTCCGTGGGATCGACCCTTACTTGAACTACTACATGTATTTTTAGAAGTAAAGGTTTTATTTTTGGTTGCCTGCGACAGCACACCACTTTGGCTTCCATATTTAACCTTGAAATCTACCAAATGGATGTGAAAATAGCATTCTTAAATGGTGGTTATTTGGATGAAGAGGTATATATAGAACAACCAGAATGATTCATAATTCCAGGACAAGAAAACAAAGTTTGTAAATTAGCTAAATCTTTATATGGTTTAAAAGAAGTTCCAAAACAATGACATGAAAGATTTGATAATGTAATTATTTCTTATGGTTTTCGTTTGAATGAAGTTGATAAATGTATTTATTTTAAAATGTTTGATAATGATATTGTCATTATATATTTGTATGTAGATGACATGTTAATTTTTGTATTAAAGATACAAAAGATTTTCTTTCATCGTATTTTGATATGAAAGATATGGGTGTGGCTAACACCATACTTAGTATTAAATTACATAGAATTGGAAATGCATATGACATATCTCAAACTCATTATATTAATAAAATTTTGAATAAATTTAGTCATTTTCATGACAAAAATTCTTGTGTTCCTTAAAACTCAAGTTTAAAGCTTGGAATAAATAAAAATCGATATGTATCACAACTAGAATTTTCTAGTGTTATTGGAAGTCTAATGTATGCAATGCATTGCACACATCCAACCATAGCATTTGTCGTGGGCAAATTGAATAGTTACACAAGTTGTTCAGGTATTGAACATTGGAAAGCAATTTTCATAGTTTTGAGTTACTTAAAAGGAACTAGATCCTATGCTCTTCACTATGGAGGATATCCTTATGTGATTGATGCGAATTGAAATTGTGTGGATGATGGATCTAAATCCACAATTTTACCCTCAATGGTGTACCTGTCTCTTGAAGATCCAAGAAACAAACTTGTATAACTCACTCAACTATGGAGTCAGAACTAATTACTCTAGGAGCTGCTGGGAAAGAGGCTGAATGGTTGAGAAATCTTTTGATTGACTTGCCTACATGGCCAAGTCCTATGCCTCCAATTTCTTTACATTGTGATAGCCAAGCTACATTGTCGAGAGTATATAGTAATTCTTATAATGGAAAGTCAAGACATAAGTCTTAGACATAACACTGTGAGACAATTGTTGGAAGAAGACATTATCACATTTGACTATGTAAAGTCGTGCACAAATTTAGCAGATCCTTTTACAAAAGGCCTATGTAAGGATCTGATTTATAAAGCGTCACTTGAGATGGGTCTAAGACCAATTGAATAGATCACTACAAGATGGCAACCCAATTTAGACCATCGAGAGGAATAATTTCTTATTAGTGCTAGTCCTATAGAGAAAAGGAAAGGTTGAGTAAAACGCTTAATGAGTTGCATAAAAGGTGTGTTTTAATCTACAGGAACACCTGGAAGAACTTTACCTATGTGAATGTAAAGTCAGACCGCTTTTGTCGGGGCTTGGTAAGCCACCTAGAGCACTCATGAAGCCTAGATAACGTGTATGGCCTCTAATGCGCAGTTGAAAATAGCAATAGAAATTTTTAAAGTGTTGATGTGTTAATTCTCCGATTTTATCACTAAGTAGGATAGTTCAAGGACATCAAGTCTACTATCACACTGATAAATCTTTGAGGATTGTACACTAATGCTCCGTTTGTTTCGGCGTAAAATGATTTCTGAAAAATGGTTTCGGTATTTTTCGGTGTTTGGTAGGGGCGAAAATAATGGTCAATTGGAAAATGATTTCCGTTTGACCAAAAAAGCTTAATAAATTTTGGAAAATGATTTACGTTTTTTAAAACCGTAAATCATTTTCCGTAGATGGTAGATGCAGTCGACTCTCTTTTAAACAACGCAGTCGACCTTTACGTTTAAGCAGTTGACTATTGCCGAATTTTGACAAGTCAGATTCCAACTCCAGTTGGTGCCGGAATTCGACAAATTAAGCCGGAATCTGGCGACGTCCGACAGATGTCGCTGGATTCAGGGGATACCATGCCAGATTCAGGCCAGACTGGCCGGAGTGGTTGGATCTCCGGCTATCTCACCGGATCCCGGCCCAGATCCGGCCGTCTGTCCGGGATACTGGCCGAAGAGGCCAGATCCGGCCAGAACGCCGGATCACCGGCCATCTGGTCGGGATCCTGGACGGATCCAACCTGGATTTGGCCAGAACGGCCGGACCCCCGGCATCTGGCCGGATCCGGCTGTTCTGGCCGAAAACTGGCCAGGACGGCTGGCTTCCGGTCAACTGGCCGGGATCCGGTCGTTTTGTGTCGGATTCCGGCAACTTTTGCCAGAATTTGTATATGCCAAATATAAAAAAAAAAAATATTTTTATATTATTTTATATTAATATTTTTTATTTTGTGAATAAAATTTAATTTTTTTAAATTAATATGACTAAATTAAAATATAAAAAATATTTGTAATTTTCCGTACGCGCCAAACACTGAAAAATGATTTCGACGGAAAATATTTTTCTGAAAAATGACTTTCCTGAAACTATTTTACGACGGAAACCATTTTACACCGAAACAAACGGAGCATAAGTGAAAGTTCAAACCCTAAAGGTACTTTCATTTATGTATTAACATTTTAGTGTAACAGCAGATTTTGTTTTTTATTTTTTTTAATGATTTTTTTTTCTTGAAAACTATATTTTCTTAAATAAGTGGGGGATTGTTGAAAATTATTTCATGAAAATTTAAGTTTCCCTCCAATTTGAATATTTCAACTTTCCCTCTATTTTTTCAATTACTCTTTGTCCTACATTGAAAAGTTATGAGTTTTTTGTGTGTTTTATAAGCATTTATCTTTCTAATATACTAGATAGGATTTTGAGTACACATGTGTTAGTTGTGTCACCTAGTGTGAAGCACTGGTTGTCACACGCACGCGTGTCGCTTAGTCACTTTAACGCTTTAGACGCACTTAGCACTTCGCACGTGCGCATTGTCACACGAGTTTATTGTTTTCTGATATGTACAACTACTTTTCTAATAGTAATATTTTTTGAATAATTAACTGTTTTCTCAACCGTCAGAACTATATTTTCTAATTGCTTTTTCAGCCGTCAAAAACTGTTTTTTCAACAGTTATAAACTGCTATAAATTATTTTCTGCGATTTATATAAAATATATTTTTCCAGCATATTTTGGTTAATCTTTTTCCTTCTCTTCTTCTTCTTCTTTTATGCTGTTACAGAATTTCTTATTCAGAGTAGTGTTCGGAATTTGCAATCTGCACACTACATTTGGGCAGTATTGTATCCTAAGGACAGAATTGTTGTATTCCCTTTTGCAAAACTTATCGTTTAAGTGTGAGGTAATATTTGTCTAAGAGACAGATTAATATTCGTCATATTGTCCAAGAATTCAATAATTTTTCATACAGTTTTTTATTTTTGCTTTCTTCAATTTCTGTAGTTCCACATCTTTATTTCCAACGATGTAATGTGACTCTATGAATAAGAGAACAAGTCCTCAGTTAGTAGTATTTCAATAAGAGGATGCTTCCGTAATTAGTTCTTCTAATAGGAGTAGAAGTAGGAGTCTTAGTCTTATTCTTATTCTTATTCTTATTCTTATTCTTATGTGCATGCAACATCTATATAAGGAAGATACTCTATGAATAAAGTATCAGATTATCAAGTATCAACTCTTGAGTTGTTTGGGAGGTCTAGGTTCCTTGAATTACGTATACCCTACATTTATCCTTTTATTTATCTTTAGTTACAATCATAGGCAAGCTCAAAAAAACCAATCCTGTAACCTTGTCCATTCATAGGCCAAATACACGTTCCCAGTCTCAGTCTGATAACAATTTGATATCAGAGCCAAGTTCATCAATCGCCGATCAACACCTTGAACGCTTGGAAACTAGCCAGGAATACTTACAACATCAGATGCAGGAAGAACATGAGCGCATGATGAAAACCATGGAGGAGATGTTTGTCGCTTCTAATCTCTAAATACAACAGATAATCGCAGGGATAGGAGGTTCTGGAGGAGGTAATGGAGGACACGTAGGAAAAACGTCAAGAAACTGCTCTGGGGGTGGGGGCTTTAAATTCGACAGCAACAACTCAATGGTGCCCAACTCAATGATGGGTCAAACGATCCAACAGGTTGGGTAAGTCGAGTGGAGCAATTTTTTGAATTTAATAATATTGCTACAAAAGACCAATTTCCGTTAGCCGCCTATCATCTAGACTGTGAAGCCCATTTCCGTTAGCCGCCTAACATGGAAGGCGTTAAAGGATGGGTTGCACGCCCGTTATGTACCCACACAGTTTGAGGACTATTTTGGTGACCTAACCAAACTCAAACAAACCGGCACAATGAAAGAATACCAAGGGCACTATGAGCAGCTGTTGAGCAACGCTGGAAAACTCTCGGTAACACAACAAGTGGGAGGGTTCATTAGTGGCTTAATTAAGGTAACTAGAGAAGATGTTCAAACTATAAGGCTAGCCACATTGATTGTTGTTGTGGGGTTAGCACGACTGTATGAAGCGCGGCAAAAAACAGTAAAAAAAGCAGCCCAACGTTTCCAGTGGAGAAGAGGACCTCTCAGTTCTACAACTAGTACTTACTGTTGCCATCCTTGAATTAATCTCAAGCTCGCACTCCAGTGGTCAAACTTCTAAACCCAACAGAGTTAGCGGAAAGGAAGGCTAAGGGTACTCTTTACTTTAATTGTGATGAAAAGTTTGCCATAGGGCATTGGTGTAAGAAATTATTTTTGCTAGAGGGAATTTATGAAGAGGAAGATCAGCTGGGAGAAGAAAACACAGAAGATCCATTGACATATGTAGAGGAAGGAATTCATATCAAGCACACTCAATTTCTGGAACCCAAGCACCACAAACCATGCATATCAAGGGTAACATTCCAAAGGCACGGATCACTCTCTTGATGGACACGGGAAGCGCACACAATTTTCTCAGCATTGTAATGACCAAGGGTTAGGCCTGACATTGAAAAAAGAAATACAAAGTTCACGGTAGTAGTAGCCAATGGGGAGAAAGTGAATAGCATATATAGGACAATGCTGCAACGTCTAGGTATGAATTCATGACACTCTCTTTGTGTTTGAGTTTCATTTACTACCTTTAATTTGGTAGGATATGATGGGTTTTTAGGTGCCCAGTAGTTAAGAACATTGGGACCGATTATTTGAGACTTTTTTAAGCTTCAAATGAGCTTCTACTTCAAAGGAAAGGGTGTCTAGTTCATAGGCACGACTTCAATAAAAAGTATGTTGCTAGCAGCCCAATCAATGTTGAAAGCCATCAAAAAGCAACAAGGAGGTGTTCTACTTCACCTATATATTCACGGTGCAACTAGGTGAGGAACAAGCTTCCCAAAATATTGAAGATCCACATATGCTCAAGGTATTGGAGGACTACTGCCAGATTTTTAAAGAGTCCCACGGGTTACCACCCATTCGTGTTCAAGATCATAAAATACCACTACTACAACGGGAAGGCCCAGTTAACTGTGCCCATATCGGTACCCACATTATCAGAAGAATGATATCGAAAAAATAGTTATGGGATTGCTATCTAGTGGTGTGATCCAGGCAAGCACCAGTTGTAATGTCTGTGTGACGTCCCACATCGCCTGGGAATGAGGATGTGCTTATATGTATAAATGCACCATTTATAACACAACGCGTTTTAAAGCCGTGATGGTTATGAACCTATCAGAACTCCGCAGTTAAGCGTGCTTCTGCGAGAGCAATCCCAAGATGGGTGACCTCCTGGGAAGTCTGGTTTTTGAAGCCAAAAGCGGACAATATTGTGTCATTGGGAGTGGGTCGTTACAAATGGTATCAGAGCCATTGCCTAGCCTAAGATGATGGGAGCGTGCACAAGCCCAATGAGGGACACCAGCGGGGACGCTGGGTCCAAAGAGGGGGTGATTGTGACGTCCCACATCGCCTGGGAATGAGGATGTACTTATATGTATAAATGCACCATTTATGACACAACGCGTTTTAAAGCCGTGATGGTTATGAACCTATCAGAACTCCGCAGTTAAGCGTGCTTCTGCGAGAGCAATCCCAGGATGGGTGACTTCTTGGGAAATCTGGTTTGGAGAGCCAAAAGCGGACAATATTGGGTCATTGAGAGTGGGTCATTACAAATGGTATCAGAGCCATTGCCCAGCCTGAGATGGTGAGAGCGTGCACAAGCCCAATGAGGGATGCCAGCGAGGACGCTGGGTCCAAAGAGGGGGTGATTGTCACGTCCCACATCACCTGGGAATGAGGATGTGCTTATATGTATAAATGCACTATTTATGACACAACGCGTTTTAAAGCCGTGATGGTTATGAACCTATCAGAACTCCGCAGTTAAGCGTGCTTCTGCGAGAGCAATCTCAGGATGGGTGACCTCCTGGGAAGTCTGGTTTGGGGAGCTAAAAGCGAAAAATATTGTGTCATTGGGAGTGGGTCATTACAGTCTGAGACATTTATAATGCGTTTTAAATGTAAATAAGACCAATTAGTGGATTGGAATTAATGAAATGTCAAGAAAATACCTAGAAAATGTTTAGAAAACACTTAGGGTTGAATCCGGGTGTAAAATAATGCCCAAATGGACATTCAGGTTGTAGAGTTTGCAAGCTGTCCGAACCCTCATGGGATGCGTTTGCTGATCGTTTGGACCCTCTTGCAAACGCTGAAGTTCGAGAGCTTCCGTCCACTATCCATCCGGACGCTCTTGAAGACACTCAACTCCAAGAGCTTCCGTTCGCAGCACTTTCTGGACGCCTTGAGGATGCACACGATTTAAAATGTGCGTGTTTGGACGCTCACTTAACCCGTCTAGATGGCACCTGAGATAAATGCGAGAAATAGCCATTTTGGCTCATTTTCTTCGAATTTCTTTCCCTTTCCACAATTTTCTCTTAGGGTTTTCATGGAAAACCTTTGATCTATAATTTTCTAAGCCCTATACCTTAAATCTAACCTAAAAACGTGATCTATATGTTAGGATCTACGTTTTGATCGATCGTTTAAAGGTAAATCACTAAACTCATGTTTTGGAGATTTTTGGGTGAAATCTTGTAAATGTGAGTTTAATCATCAATATTCTTTAGGTATTTGGTTATTTGGAGCTTGCTATAGGCTACCCAAACCTTGGGTATTGGTTTGGTGAACTTTTGGTAAGTTTTCTCTCAAACCTTAACTTATGGGTATTTTGTTTAAGTGTTGTTTTGTGAGTTTAACCCTAAGAAATACTTAATTATGGGTTAACATTATTGTGGTTGAGTTAGTGATTAGAAGTTATGGGTAATTGTCTAGAACCCTTAGAATTTTATGAATAATTTAATAATGTAGCCATTGAGCAATTCAAAGTGCTACTTAGAGTAATTATTGTCTAGAATACTAAATAGTGCATTGTATTGTATTTTTAGCGGCATTTTGCGGGTTGAATTTAGAGTTGTTTGGAGTTTGGTGTACAAGATATCTAAGGTGAGTATTCCACTCACTAAGAACTATTATTTTTAAGTATATTATAGAATTGCAAAATATATATTGTTTTACATAACCGAACTGACGTAATGTTAAGTATATGCTTTTTAGAAGAATTGAGTAGTTTCGATTATGTTCAAATTATATCAATGATGTCCATGAAATGATGCATGAATGAAGGCTGTTAAATTGATTTGAAGTATTTGAATGTGTGCTGCGATTGAGATTTAATTATATAAAGTAGATTGTTAATGATGCATATTGATTGATTTATTTATTGTTTTGAAGATAGCATAGTTTGCAAAGAGTAGGTTATAGAGTTTGAATAGTAAAGCATAAAACATGAGCATAGAGACTCGAGGGTAAGCCTCACAAAGATAACTCAGGGGTAAGCCCCATAACAAAAATAATTTGGGGGTAAGCCCCATAATAAAGATAACTTGAGGGTAAGCCTCATTAAAAACTAGAGGGAAAGCCTCACAAATAGGGGTGTGCATATTTCACCCGTACCCGCGAACCCGCCCTGCCAATAACGGATATAAGACATTTCTAGAAAAGTGCGGACCCTAAATATGCCAACCCGTGATTTATGGGGCGGGTTGCGGTATTAAATTTTTTCCCACCCGCACACCCGCCCTGCCCCGCATCCCTTTATACTCATACCATCAAAATTTTCCCCAAAAAAATTATAAGAGTCACGACTAGAGTCACAATTAATTGCCCAGATTGTGTACCTTTGATTTCATTCAATACAGTTTTGAAATGGACAGTTATGCACTATCCATTTCATCTCTATTCTTATTCCATTCTCATATACACTTCCATCTCTACATTCTCACATATACATACCCATTAAATCTACAATCACAGAAAAGAATAAAAAAGTTCTTTACAGTTGGGTTTTGAACTGGGTTAGAAAGATTGTGAATTATTTTTCTGGTTTTGGGCCCAGGAAAAAAGAAAAAAGAAAAAAGAAAAAAAGAGAATACCCGAACCCGCATGAACCCGTCTCGATCTGTGCTACCCGAGGCCCAGCGGGTTGACCATTCTCTCTGCGGGTTGCGAATCTCAATTTTCAAACCCGTTCACTACGAGGCGGGTTGTGTGAAACATGCAAATCCGGCCCGCGCCCACCCCTACTCACAAAGAATAATAAGACTATCATGAGCATGCATAGCATATATTGTTTGAATTGTGTGCAATGTTTTTATGATATAGAATATTATAGTTTTTATGCTAGACATACCACCGAGTTTATCAACTTTTTTGGAAATGATACAAAGAAAAATGTCTTTGTTTCCAATAGAAAAAATTTCCTATAATGAACTTTATAATAATTGGAATTATACCAATGATCAAAAAAGGAACAACACAAGCAACAAATTTCTAAATATAGTTGAAATTCTAGATAAGAGATTTTTTCCTCTGCATATAATCAAAAAAATGATTAGATTGTGTAATAATGAGACTAAAAAAGAATATTTACCTACGATATATGATCCTTTCTTGGACGGACCCTATCGCGGACAAATCAAAAGATTCTTTTTATTCTCAATCATAAAAACTTCTATAAAACATTACATAGAGACAATTTGGATAAATAAGATTCATGGAATTCTTCTTACTACCAATTACACAGAATTTGACCGGAAAGTCAATCTATTTGATCGAAAATCATTATCAACATAAATTATTTATTTCTTGAACATAATTAGTCAGTTTGTCGGAAAATCAACATCAAATTTAAATTTGAAAGGACTTTATTCATTTACGGAAAACAAACAAGTAAGAATTGATTCAGAAGATCGAATAAAAATTTTCAAATTTTTATTTGATACAATTATAACTGATCCTAGGGATAAAACAATTATAAAAAAATATATTGGAATAAAAGAAATAAATGAAAAAGTTCATCGATGGTCATACAAATTAATCGATGAGTTAGAACAACAAGAAGTAAAAATTGACGAAAATGAGGCAGTGAATCATGAAATTCGTTCAAGAAAAGCCAAGCGTGTGGTGATTTTTACTGATATTACGCAGAATACCGATCCTTATACTAATAAAAATAAAACAGAGAATACTAATAAAAAAGAGACTAATGAGACTAATAATCCTGATGAAAGCTGAAGAGTTAGCTTTGATACGTTATTCACAACAATCGGATTTTCGTGTAGATATAATAATGGGCTCGGTGAGAGCTCAAAGGCGTAAAACGGTTATTTGGGAACTGTTTGAAGCAAATGTGCATTCCCCTCTTTTTTTTGGATAGACTAGACAAACCCCCTTTTTTTTTTTTCTTTTTTTTTTTCTTTTGATATTCCAGAGCTGATGAAAACAATTTTTTTAAATTGGATTTTGAAAAAGAAGGGATTAATAATTTCGGATTATACAAACGAAAAGGCAAAAGAAATTGGAAAAAAAGAGGAGGACACAAACGACAAAGACAAAATAGAGGAAAAGGTTCGTATAGAAATAGCCGAAGCTTGGGATACCTTTTTATTTGCTCAAGTAATAAGAGGTTCTTTATTATTAATGCAATCAATTTTTAGAAAATATATTCTATTACCTTCATTAATAATAGCTAAAAATATTGTTCGTATATTATTATTTCAATTTCCCGAATTATCCGAGGATTTAAAGGATTTGAATAAAGAAATCCATGTGAAATGCACCTATAATGGCGTTCAATTATTAGAAAAAGAATTTTTAAAAAACTGGTTAACAGACGGTATTCAGATAAAGATACTATTTCCTTTTCGTCTAAAACCTTGGCACAGATCTAAGTTACGATCCCTGATAAAGATCCAATTAAAAAGAAAGGAAAAGGGCAAAAAAAGGATTTTTGTTTTTTAACAGTTTTGGGAATGGAAGCTGAACTGCCTTTTGGTTCTCCCCAAAAACAACTTTCATTTTTTGAACCCATTTTTAAAGAATTCAAAAAATTAAAATTAAAATTAAAAAAAAAAAATGTTTTTTAGTTCTAAGAGGTTTAAAAAAAAAGAACAAAATTTTTCATAAATGTATCAAAACAAACAAAAAAATGGGTCATCAAAAGCATTCTATTTGTAAAAAAAATAATAAAAGAACTTTCAAAAAGAAAGCAAATTCTATTATTTGGATTGAAAAAAATAGAAATATATGAATTGAGTGAAACTAAAAAAGAAAGAAATTCGATAATACATAATAAAATTATTCCTGAATCGTCTATTGAAATTCGATCTATGGATTGGGCAACTTACTCATTGACAGAAAAAAAAAAAAAATTAAAAATTAAAAATATAACTACTAGAACAAATACAATCATAAATAAAATAGAAAAAATGAAAAAAGACAAGAAAAGAGGGTTTATAACTCGAGAGATAAATATTAATCCAAACAAAAAAAGTTATGAAGATAAAAGATTAGAATCACCAAAAAAAATTTGGCGGATATTAAAAAGAAAAAATATTCGATTACTTCCGAAATCTCATTATTTTTTTAAATTTTTTTTTGAAAAGATATACAGAGATATCTTTATTTGTATCATTAATATCCCTAGAATCAATGCACATCTTTTTATTGAATTAACAAAAAAAAATTCTTAATAAATACATTTACAATAATGAAGCAAATCAAGAAAGAATTGATAAAACAAATCAAAGTACAATTAACTTTATTTCAACTATAAAAAGGTCACTTTGTATTAATAAGAATTCACATACTTTTTTGGACTTATCTTACTTGTCACAAACATATGTATTCTACAAATTATCACAAACCCAAGTCAGTAACTTATATAAGTTAAGATCTGTCTTTAAATATTACAGAACATATTTTTTTATTAAGAATGAAATAAAAGAATATTTTGTTGGAACGCAAGAAATAGTTTATTCCGAATTAAGACAACATAAGAACCTTCAAAATTATGTAATTAATGAATGGAAAAACTGGCTAAAGGATCATTATCAATATCAATATGATTTATCTCAGATTAGATGGTCGAGATTAGTGCCGCAAAAATGGCGAAATAGAGTCAATCAATATCAATGTCGTATGACTACAAATAAAGATTTAAACAAATGGGATTCATATGAAAAAAACCCGATTAATTCATTACGAAAAACAAAATGATTTTGAAATAGATTTAGGGTTAAATACCCTATTGGTACTTGAGTTTTACGTAATTTTAAATTTAGTACCTCAGTTTTGTTTTGTATCATAGGTGGTACCTGAATTAAGGGTAAAAACCCATTTGGTACCTCTGTTAGATTTTCCGTCTGAATTTTAACGTCTCGCCACGTGTCAACCGCTGAGGTTGACACGTGGCACTAAATAAAAAAAATTAAAAATTAAAAATTGAAATCTTTAAAAAATGATTAAAAATAATAAAATTTTAAAAAAGAAAATTAAAAAAAGAAAAAAGAAGAGGGGTGGCTGAGCCACCCCCCTTGGCCACCATGGGGGTGGCTGGCCACCCCCATTTTGGCCAAGGAGGTGGCCCAGCCACCCCCTTGGCCGGTCTGGCCAGTCTGGGGTGGCCCAACCACCCCCCATGGGGTGGCTCGGCCACCCCATGGTAGAAAAAAAGAAAAAAAAAAAAAAAATTATGGGTTTTGGCCCTTGGGGGTGGCCAAACCACCCCCTAGAGCCATGGGGGTGGATCGGCCACCCCTAGTCCGGCCGGTATGGGGGTGGCCGAACCACCCCCATGGCCCTAGGGGGTGGTTCGGCCACCCCCAAGGGCCAAAACCCATAAAAAAAAAAAAAAAAAAAAATTGAGAGTTTGCCCTTGGGGGTGGCCGAACCACCCTCTAGGGCCACGGGGGTGGTTCGGACACCCCCATACAGGCCGGCCTGGGGTGGCCGAACCACCCCCGTGGCCCTAGGGGGTGGTTCGGCCACCCCCTAGGGCCAAAACCCATCAAAAAAAAATTGAGGGTTCGCCCTTGGGGGTGGCCGAACCACCCTCTAGGACCACGGGAGTGGTTCGGCCACCCCCATACAGGCCGGCCTGGGGTGGCCGAACCACCCCCGTGGCCCATGGGGGTGGTTCGGCCACCCTAAGGGCAAACCCTCAATTTCTTTTTGGATGGGTTTTGGCCCTTGGGGGTGGCCGAACCACCCCCTAGGGCCACGGGGGTGGTTCGGCCACCCCAGACCGGCCAGACCGGCCAAGGGGGTGGCTAGGCCACCTCCTTGGCCAAAATGGGGGTGGCCGGCCACCCCCATGGTGGCCAAGGGGGGTGGCTCAGCCACCCCTCTTCTTTTTTCTTTTTTTAATTTTCTTTTTTGAAATTTTATTATTTTTTATCATTTTTTAAAGATTTCAATTTTTAATTTTTAATTTTTTTTATGTAGTGGCACGTGTCAACCTGAGCGGTTGACACGTGGCGAGACGTTAAAACTCGGACGGAAAATCTAACAGAAGTACCAAATGGGTTTTTACCCTTAATTCAGGTACCACCTATGATACAAAACAAAACTGAGGTACTAAATTTAAAATCACGTAAAACTCAGGTACCAATAGGGTATTTAACCCATAGATTTATTACTAAATCAAAAAGAAAATATTAAAAAACAATATAGATATGATCTTTTTTCGTATAATTCGATTAATTATGAGGATAAGAAAGACTCATATATTTATGGAGTGCCATTACAAGTAATTAAAAAGCAAGTGATTTATGATACTTACAATACGCCTAAACGCAAACTATTTGATATAATGGAAGGTATCCTTATCAAGGATTATCTAGTAGACGATGATAGTATAGATATAGAAAATAATATGGATCGAAAATATTTTGTTTGGAAAATTCTCAATTTTTGTCTTAGAAATAAGACGGATATTAAGGCCTGGGTCGATATTGATATTGTCACCAACAAAAATAAAAATACTAAGACTGGGGTTAATAATTATCAAATAATTGATAAAATTGATAAGAAATGCATTTTTTATTTCACGATTCATCAAGATTAAAAAATGAACCCATTCAATCAAAAAAAACCTCTTATGGATTGGATGGGAATGAATGAAGAAATACTAAGTCGTCCCATATCGAATCTAGAACTTTGGTTCTTCCCATAATTTGTGATACTTTATAATACATATAAGATTAAACCGTGGGTCATACCAATCAAATTACTTCTTTTCAATTTTAATGTAAATAAAGTAAATAAAAATGTTAATAAATATAAAAGTATCACTGGAAAGAAAAAAAGAGATATTTTTATATTAACGAATGAAAAAAAAAAAAAACATTTGAATTACAAAATCAAAATCAAGGAGAAAAAGAATTAGCGGACCAAGCAGATCTTGAATTAGCTCTCTCAAACCAAGAAAAAAAACAAGAAAAATATGTTAAAGAAGATATGTATACTTCTATTGGCTGGTTGCATGTTTTATAATCATTGAGTTTGGATGTACCTAGATGTTCACATTGCCTAGAATTAGAAATGCTAATGTCTATGTATAGATAGCCGAACTGTTATTTGTTCTTCAGCAAAAACGTGCTTGCATATTAAAGTTTCACTCTAATGCTCGCATGATCAACTGACGTTCAAAGTCACTAAGCCTCAATGTATTTAGGCACGGTGTTACTTATTTCTGGAAATGCAAATGTCTTTGTATAGCTTAGCAAAGTGCCTTGTTTTGTTGTTTCTTAAATGCATTGAGCTTCATTGTACCGAAATGCTAGCGTTACCAAAGCTTGAGGATATTAGTACCTTTGTATAGTATGCTTTCGGGCATCAATGTGCCGAGATACCGATATTATTTGAGCATAAATACTTGCATCTCTGTATAGTAGGCACGGTGCCACTGTTTTTTAGCTAAGGCATGTGTGTATACCTGAATCCGTAAGGGAGTCATTGTGTATAGATATGTCTAAGCCACCGAATCATAAAAGTATTATTATAGATGAGTCTATATGTAGATGCTTCCAAAGAAATGAGCTTCTATATATGTTCCCAGCTACTTAGTATGCTTTAATATTTTCTAAAGGTCAATGTTTACTCTATCAGCTACATGTTTCCAAGAAAGGA
Source organism: Alnus glutinosa (assembly GCF_958979055.1). NCBI lineage: Eukaryota > Viridiplantae > Streptophyta > Magnoliopsida > Fagales > Betulaceae > Alnus > Alnus glutinosa. Next base: position 13,297,655 of record NC_084887.1, read on the forward strand.
AGTTTATAAAAATGAGTAGCTATTATTGTAATCATAAGACAAAAGAAAAGTCGGTTCTTTGCGAAAAATCAGTGAATAGTATACCACTGGGGTCTTAGTGTATTTTATATTGAAATGGTGAACTCACAATTTCACATATACGGATGTGACTAACACCACAACCGTATGGATGATGGTCTTATGGATGCAAGTACACCTGAGGTAGACGACGACTCGGTAGCGTTTTATTTGGGATATTACGATTGAAGCCTACCGTGATAGTCATAATGGGAGGGACAATGATGTCCTCTCTTTTGGTATATTTTGTATATGGGTTATGACGTATGTGTCACGTATTCTTTTGTAAAACCATTCTTTTGTAATAGTTGTAATGTTGTTAAGCTTTAAACAGAGACATGTATGATGGCTCTTTTTGTATAAACAACAGGTTTTATTATAGATACGCTTTTCCGCTGAGATTATGAATGAATCATTATGTTTTCCGCTATTAGATGTAACTCTAATTATTAGGTACATGTTATGGGACATGTGTCATACGTTGGTTGAGCAACAAATAGTCGTGCCATTGTGATAATTCATTTATGTGTTGTATACAAAAAAAAAAAAAAAAAGTTGTGGGGGGGGTCGTCACACTAGTCCCTACTCTTCACCGGTCCTCTTGGTGAAAAAGCATGATGGATCTTGGCGTCTTGGTGTGGACTATCGAGCTCTCAATCAAATCACAATCAACAAAAAATTCCCTATTCTGGAGGTCGACAAGTTGTTAGACGAATTACATGGGGCCCAATATTTTTCTAAATTGGATCTCCATTCCGGTTACCACCAAATTTGCATGAAAGAGCCTGACGTAGAAAAAACGGCATTCAGAACCCACCATGGGCAATTCTAATTTTTGGTAATACCTTTTGGTCTTAGTAACGCCCCCTCAGCGTTCCAATCTCTGATGAATGAGGTTTTTCGAGATGTCACTCGTAAGTTTGTTCTTGTCTTCTTCGACAATATCTTAATTTATAGCAAGACTTGGGTGATCATTTGCAGCACTTGACAACCGTTTTTCAAATCTTGTGGACTAACTGTTTATATGTGAAAAGAGATAAATGTAGCTTTGGGCAATCGAAGGTGACATATCTTGGCCCTAATATTGGTCGTCATGGAGTGCTGATGGACACTGACAAGGTGGCAGCCATGCTGGATTGGCCTATCCCGACCACCGTAAAGGCTCTACGTGGTTTCTTGGGGCTTACCGTCTATTACCGAAAATTCATTCACCATTATGGATCAATAGCTCAACCCTTAATTTACTTAGCTCCTTTAAAAAAAAAAAAAAATTCCTTTGGGGCACGGAGGCAAAAACAACTTTCAAGCAGTTACAGGAAGCAATGACACAAGCCCCGGTTCTGGCTTTACCTGATTTTTCGAAAAAAAAAAAAAAAATTTATTGAATGCGATGCTTCGGGTAAGGGAATCAGAGCAGTACTGATGCAAGAAAAGAGACCAATTGCTTTTTTCAGTCAAGCACTCCAAGGCAAAAATTTGGGTATTTCCACCTATGAAAAGGAGATGTTGGCATTGGTTGCCGTTGTCCAAAAATGGCACCCATATCTTTTGGGACACAAATTTTTTGTTCGCACCGACCATCGCAGTCTCAAATACCTTTAAGAACAAACAATTACAACGGAGGCTCAACAAAGATGGTTGATAAAACTGCTGGGCTATGATTTTTTAATCGAGTACAAGATGCGCAGCAAGAACGCAGTTGCTGATGCTCTTTCTAGACAGATGGAAGGTGCCGTAGCAGCCCTTTCTCTCCTTATTCCTCACTGGGTTGAACTGATTAAGGAGGAAATTTTGCAACAACCATCTTTGCAGGACCTTGTGCAAAGAATCCGAGAGGGAGAAGTACTAGTGGGACCTTGGAAAGTCACGGCTGGGATTATTTACTTCAATGATAGAATTTATCTTCTTTCCACTTCCCACTAACTGCAGCTATCATTGCTGAAATTTATGACCGTACGCACGAAGGGTACCATAAAAGCTTGCAACGTATCCGAGCGGTATTTATTGGTCAAGTATGAAATCCCAGTTGCGGAATTATATTCGCCAGTGTGATATGTGCCAAAGACATAAGGCTGGCAACACACAACCAGCCGAGCTTAATACCATTACCCATTCCTAGTCATATATGGTCTGATCTTCATGAACTTCATCGACGGGCTACTAGCATCCCAAGGAAAAACAACCAGTTTTGTTGTGGTAGATTGTCTCTCCAAGTATGTGCATTTTACAGCAATCAAGTACCTTTATACCGCTCCTCAAATTGCTCAAACGTTTTTTTTACTATATTTTCAGGCTACATGGCATGCCCACTTCCATTGTGTGTGATAGAGATCCAGCATTCACAAGTCTTTTTTGGCGAGAGCTTTTTCAGCTCAATGGGACTAAATTTAATTTTAATTCTTCTTACCATCCACAAACTGATTGTCAAACGGAAGTGGTGAACAAAACTTTGGAGATGTATTTACAGTGTTTCACTAGTTCCAATCCAAAGAAGTGGGTCACTTGGCTATCTTGGGTTGAATATTGTTACAATACAAGTATGCATTCGGCCACTAAAAGGAGTCCCTTTGAGATTGTTTATGGGAGACTTCCTCCCACACTTTTGGGCTATGCCCCTGGTATTGCAAAAGTAGCAGCAGTAGAAGACCTCTTGCTGCAACGTGATGTCTTAACATATATACATGAGGTTCGACAACAGCTCCAACAAGCAGAAAATAGGATGAAGCAAGTGTATGCCAAGGGGCATCAAGAGCAGTAATTCCTTAGGGGTGCCTGGGTGTATTTATGATTGCAGTGGTATAGTCAGCAGTCAGTAGCATGACGCTCTTCTTAGAAGCTTGCTCCGAAGTTTTTTGGCTGCTGTGTTCTGGCCGAGGTGGGACCCGATAGCCTACAGATTGGAATTACCCACTAATCCAAAAATACACAATGTGTTTCATTTGTCCTCGTTAAAACAAGGGATTTGTGAAAGTTGATAGGGTCAGATTAGGGTAAGAGTTTAAGAAGTGGAGTTGGAACTCATTAGAATATATTAGATTAGTTATTATTAGGATTAGAGTTTATTTGAATTTGAATATTAGGTATTATTACTTTAGAGGTTATCTACTTGTATTTTTATTTAAATTCTATTTGGTTGTTAATGAGGATTTTGAGAATTGAAATAGACTTTTGTATTGTGGTTTGTTTCTGGCCTGAGTTGGATTGATCACTTAGCCGGAGTTTGTCTCCAGCCATTAATTGGAGTTCATTATCAGTATAATTTTCCTTCCATTTTTACATTCCTCCATTTTTAATTCATTTCATCATAAAGTACCTATCAAAGGTAATCCAGTGTCGATTGATTTGCCTCTTCCACCTGAAGACAATACGTCATGGCTGCCGCAAGCCATTTTAGAGTATAGAACTCAACAAGGCCAGCAGAATGTGTTAGTACATTGGGTTGGCCATTCTCCTACAAATGCTACGTTGGAGTCACTCCCATATTTTCAGCTAAGGTTCCCATATTTTACGCTTGAGGACAAGGGCAATTCCAAGGAAGAATGAATGTTACGTATGGGGGAGTCTACATCAGATAGGAGTAGTGAGGAGTAGTCATGTAATGGGACTCTATGAATAAGAGGACAAGTCCTCAGTTAGTAGTATTTCAATAATAGGATGCTTCCTCAAGTACATAACGCAGTAATATTAATGCTAGTAGAAGTAGTAGTCTTATGGTGCGTTTGTGATTGCGATTTCGTAGACAATAAGTGCGTTTTTAAACCAAATCACAGAACATAGATCGTTTGGGAACTGCGTTTTTAAAAATTGCCATTTGAAAACGCAGAAAATCTGCTTTTTCAAATCGTAGATAAGATGGTGCTTTTTTGGAAATGCAGAATTTTAAAGGTAAATTTACAATTTTAAAGGCTAAACTGCGATTTTGCCAAACGCTTAACTGAGTTTTTAAAAATCATTTTTTTCAAATCGCACATTTTAAAATCATTATTTTAAATCGCACTTTTTAAAATCGCAAACCCAAACGGACCCTTATTCTGATTCTTATTCTTATGTGCATGCAACGTCTATATAAGGAAGATGCTCTATGAATAAAGTATCAGATTATTAAGTATCAACTCTTAAGTTGTTTGGAAGGTTTGAGTTCCTCGAATTACACTACATTTATTCTTTTATTTATCTTTAGTTACAATCATAGGCAGGCTTAGGAAAACCAATCCTGCAACCTTGTCCATTCATAGGCCAAATACACGTTCTTAGTCTCAATCACGTAACATATTTTTTCTTCATCTCTATACTAGAGATGTGCAAATCCACCATTTAGTCCGTGGAACCACATGTGGGTTTCACAGATTTAATGATAAAATTACAAAAAAGATGTGTAAGAGATGTGCAAGATAATGACATCAAACACATCTTATCTACCTTTGAATTTATGGGACTGCATGTGGGTTATACAAATTCAATAATTTACAAAAAAGATGAACAAAAGAATGACACCAAACAATCAAACACATCTCTTAAATTTATATTAGAATCCAATCTCATTAATGATCGGAGATATGAAATTGGTGTGATTAGGAACTTTTTATCTTTTCTTTTATCTTTTATTTTTTTTCGAATTTGGAACTTTATCTTGAGTCAAAAGAAGATAGAAGATTTTGATAATAATATTGGCCCGTGGATGGTGAGATATTGTTGAATTTTAGAAAGAAAGAAAAAATGTGCAAACATTTCTCGATCAATTTAAAACTCTGAACTATTTAAAAACAGAATGTTGGTGTAAGATTTTTTTTTTTTTTTTAGATAAATGTGGTGTAAGAATTTGCTTTAGGACAAATGAGATACGGGAGAGAGAAATTGGACTCGTAAAGATGAACTGAGGAGGGAATATGTGAAGAAGAGAGAAAATTATAAGTAACTTCAATTAAAATTAAAGTTTTTTAATTTTTAGTTTTTATATATTAATATATGTTTTATAATGTGTGACAAGTGTTATTATATAATTTAATTTGACATAACACACTAATAGAATCCATCAATATTTTAGACAAGAGTTGATTGTAGGGACTTATTTGTTATTTTTATATATCACAATAAGCCCGCTAAACATGTTTACAACATGAGTGTAACACACCGACCAATTTTAATTTTTTTTTCTTCCTAAAAATAATTTGATTTACCTAACTTCTCAGTAGGGTTTGTAATTTTTGACACGACCTACGAATTCGACACGAACACGATACGAAATTATAGTGTTTGAGTTAAAACTAAACGAGTTGACGAGTTGACCCGTTTAGTAACATGTTTATAAACGGGTCAACCCATCAACCCGTTTATTTATTTAATTTAATTTAATTTTTTTTAAAAAAAAAAACGAAATATCAAAAGTTAGACAACCTGTTACATGCATAAGCAAAGATAAAACCTTTATAATGAGGCACTGTTCTCATGGCTTGGTGAAATTATCATTTAAAAATCCTAATGAAAATTCAAAACTCATTTAAAAAATCTTTAAAAAAAAATAGGGTTGTGTCGATTCATTTAACTAAACGGGTAAATTATGTCATGTCGGATAATCCGGCTTATAATTGTGTAGTGTTCGAATTTCATGTTTTAATATGATTAGCTAATCGTATTAAATTTGAATTGGCTTAATCAGATTGACAGGTCAACCAAGTTGACCCGAACCCGACACGATTCCTAATTTGGCAAAGAAACAATTATTGAGGGTGTCGCAGCTGGTTCCTCTTCTATGTATTACAATTATGTGATCAGAGGGGCCGTGGATAATTTAACTTCCAACTTGATTGATGGATGGCGCATATCTCTGAGCTTCTATATTATTTATTTATGCTCCATTTGTTTCGACGTAAAATGATTTTCATCGTAAAATGGTTTCGACAAAATCATTTAAAAAAAAAAAAAACTTTTTTCGAAAATATTTTCCGGTGTTTGATTTGCACGAAAAAATTATGAAATGTAAAAATGCAACTGTCTCTGGAATCCGGTAACGTCCGGTCGCCGTTGCTGGATTCCGGCGGGCATGTTTGGTCGGATCCGGTCAAAATTGCCGAAATCCGGTCGGACTCCTCCAGATCCGGCAGGATCCCGGCCATTTTGCCAAAATTCGGCTAGATCCATCCAAATCCGGTCGGATCCTAGCCATTTTGTTCAAATTCGACCGGATCCATCCAAATCCGGTTGGATCCCGGCCATTTTTGCCAGATCTGGCCAGATCAGTGGCTGGATCCATCCAAATCCTGCCAGATCCGGCCGGATTTCGGCCATTTTGGCCAGATCCTGCCGGCTTCTGACCATGGCCGGATTTCAGCCAGTTTCCGCTGGAATCTGGTCCGCCGGCGACGGTTGCTGGATGTTGCCGGATTCCGATGCCGCCTGAATTCCGACGACCGACCATTGCCGGATTCTGGTAATCAGATATCAAACGTGCGTGTAAGGACGAAGAGTTCAATTTTGGAAAATAATTTACGGTTTTTAAAACCATAAATTGTTTTCCAAAAATTAAAGAAGATTTTACTGTCAAACCGAAAATGATGTTCGTTAACCATTATTTCGCCCCTACCAAATACCATAAAATGTCGAAATCATTTTTTAAAAATCATTTTACACCGAAACAAACGGTGCATTAATTGCAAGAAAGCGGGGGTTTATACAAAACCTTTTCCCATATCAACTTTTGTATTCTTTAATCCCAATTCTATTGCCCTAATTAATTAATGCATCTCTTTTAAACAAAACCCCATAGAAGATGTTCCTGTTGCTAACTATTATATATATAGACCCAAAAAGGTCACAAACAAATTTTTTTATAGTCTTTAGCTTTTTTAATAAAAAGCAAAATTATTTACAAAAAAAAAAAAAAAAAAAAAAAAAAAAAAAAAAAAAACACTTAAAATTATAACTTTTATATCACGATGCAACTAAAAATCGGGAAACACCTCTTTTTTCTGAGCAACAAAACAAAAACACTTACGCCTCTGGTTTGGAATTTCCAGTTAGAAAGCTGTTGTCCCTCTCAAGCTGCTTCTTCCAACACTGATGCTTCCAACACTGGCATTGACTCTTCTTCTTCCCATCCATAAACCCTTCTTCCTCTTTCCGATCATCCCCTTCACTCTTTCCGACGCCAATGGAAACCGACCTCAGCAACACCTTCCCTACCTCATCTTGATCGCTCCAGTTACTCTTTGCCAAAGAAACAACCTCCTCCTCCTCCTCCTCCTCCTCCTCCTTACTCTTTCTCCACAACTCTCTCATTCGCTCCCTAACCTCACAACCGCTTTCCTCGTGCACTCCATCACAAAACCCACATTTCAACACCCTTTTTCTCACCGGCCGAATGCTTTTCACTTGCTCAAACTCAAAAGCAAGCCTCAACGCTTCGTTTAGCGAGTCGGGTTTATGAGGAACAATCCAATCTCGGAAATCTTCCCTCAGTCCATCAATGAAAACCCCTTTGAGCAAACCATCAGCGAGCCCATGATCTGGCCATTGCTTTAGTATCCACTGCAATCTCAAGAAGTAGGAACGTACTGATTCCTCATCGCCTTGATTGATCACCATAAGCTCTGACTGCAAGCGATCAACAAGTTCAATTTTCTGATACACATGCAAAAAGGATGATTTTACGTCGTCCCAAGTAAGAGAAGCCTGGTACGGCTCGATGTTAAGATCGTACCTGTTACCATGTAAATTAAATAATTAAATATTTTTATTTTTATAGACTTTTTTTTTAAAAAAAAAATTGAGATAAGTGTACGTACCAGAGGGCGGCTTCGTCTTCTAGTGTAACGGGGAAGATCCTCATCATCATGTCAATGGCGGACGCATTGTTGGCGCGGCAAACTTTGGTGAACCGGCTTAAATGCGTAACCGGGCATTCGTCAGGAGCACCGCGAAATATCGGGAGCGGGGCAATGTTCATGTACGAAGCAAATTGGTTACCGGGCGGTTGCGATGAGAAATTATTCGGAGAGTTGGACAAGGATTTTGCGTTGTAATCAAGGCTTTGTGAGGAGACTCGGTCACTGGCGGGTTCATTAGTTTCGGATTCAGACCCCATGTATGAAGCAGCGTCATCATCAATATCGTCATCCTTCATGGGTTGTTCGTATTGTACTTCTTCTTCATCATCTTCGTTTGATTGGTACAGAGGTTGAGATAGAGAAGCGTCACTATAATCATCAATATTGTACGCATCTTCTCGGGGGATTTTCCGATGATGCTTGTACCGAGGTTTGGCTGATGACGGGACGGAGAGTTCGCGGGACGACAGCGAAGATTGTCTGGGTTTTGTCATCTTTGATTTGATTTTTGTCTGAGAAATGAGTTGTACGTTCAAATAGCCGAAGTAGTTGATTTGAAGAAGATAATTAACTGCCGAGTCAGTTAATAGTGAGAACGCTTTGGGATTCAAAGAGTGCCATATATATATATATATACGTAGAAAGTACAAACTCTTTTATCTTTGTTTATGAGCCCTTGTCATGTACGTGTTCAAACTTCAACACACCGTCCACCAATGACATCTTCCTAATGAAAATAAATCAATAACATTTTCACCAAAAACATGAAAATAAATTAACATATCCTCTAGCTCCAAATAAATAAATTAACAGTACTTCTTTTTTTTTTTGTGTGTGTGTGTGTTAAGATGTATCATGAATTTTGCAATATGTGTATTTCATTTTTTAGTCTGTTTTAGTTTTAATTTTCTGTTAAATCTCAACCAATAATGTCAAAATCACCAAAATATTTTTCTTTGTTTTTTTATTTATTATTATTTAATTTATAATTAATGATAATTTATATTTTTATAAATTTTATAAGAGTATAAGAGACATTTCACCTATTAGATATTTGAGTTAACATAAAACCCTAACTATAAGTGAACAACAATATAATTAAGGAAGCCCATGCGATGGCATTGAGTTTGAAGGACAAATTGATCAGAAGCAAAAACAACAAAGGCAAATAATAATAATAATAAAGTACACTTTTATGGTTAAAAAATGATGCATCATTATTTGGTTTAAAAAGGAAAAAATAAAAGAAAAAGCGAGCGATGCAGCAATTCATCACATAATAGAACAACCATTAGGGTTGTCATCACTAAAAGTGGAGTGGTTTGATAGCCGAAAAGGGTAGAATGGGAAGGATTTTGATGGTAAGCATGAGGATGGCCATCGTATCTGTGCTTGTAGTAGTTGTAGGAAGAGGTAGGCTTTTGGGCATAAAAGCTGAGTGCCCCATTACAATATTGGTGTTGATTAATATAGTAATTATTAGCGTCAAAATGGAGCTCGGATTGTGGGGCAGCTGCCACACCTCCGCCCTCCGTCCCGTCTTCCTGACTGCCTTAAGAACCTTCTTTTGTTCCGCCCATCCGCTCACCGTCACTTTTTGCATGCCCATGCACTACAAAAAATTCAGCAAATTGCCACTTGCAATTCGCCACGTGTACGGAGGTTGTACACGTGGCGAACAGTTGGCCACGTGTAAATAGACACGTGTGAGAGGCGTGGTAGATTCGGTTGTTGCGAATTGTACAATTTACCGTGTGTACAGTGATTACACGCGGCCATTGTGCCATGTGTTTCATAATGGCCGCGTGTAATCACTGTACACACGGCCAACTGTTAGCCGCGTGTATTATAGAATACATGGCCTATTATAGTACACATGGCACAGTGGCCATGTGTACTATAATACACGTGGCAATTTTTTTAATTTTTAATTTTAATTTTTTTTCTAATTTAGTTTTTAATTTATTTTTTAAAAATTTTTTTGTTTAATTACTTTTTTAATTTTTTTTATTTGAATTTCTTATTTTCGCCCAAAAATATCGCAAAATCTATTTTACCCAAAATTATCACAAAATCAAATTACACAAATCAATAATTAATAACATGTTTGTTAACTACACAAATCAACACAACAATATTTACACATTTGAATACCAAAAAATAAACGTATTCGTTATTAACAAAAAATAATTACACAAAATATCTACACATTTGAAGGGCGTCCCTGTGGATCAAGAGATACTGTCCCAGGCGTGTGCTCACCAACCGGCGATTGCTGCACAAGGGATGGTGTAGCGGACGATGGTGTAGCGACAAGGGAGTGCTGGCTCAACTGTCGTCCAATAGGCGACAACGGATTAATCGTTGTCGCATTACCTGCAAGCAATAAAAACAATTAAAGTATATAATATTATATGCAAATTTAAACAATTAATGAAAATAAATTAAAAATAATTTTGTCGTATACACAATATGAATCATACCTGCAGATGCACTACTAACAGACAACGTACTACCTACGTTTTTGCAGGTGAAGACTGCTGAGCATGTGATACTCCTATAGAGGCCATGAAGGCCTCGAATTGTCGCATGCGCTGCTCCAAGACGTTATTCTTCTCTCGCTCAGCACGTAACATCGTCTGCATTTCCGCCATCTGCCGGGCATGTTCGGCCCAATCCCGAGATGTGCCCTCAGATGGTCCCCCTTGTGAGCGAGCCCTGTACGAGAAACACGTCCCACGAATAGGAGTAACGTTCAGCCCAACCTACCGAACCCTCCCCGCGTACTCAGGCCTCCCAACCGCCTGTTCGTAAGCGTCGTTTCGTGCCCAACGCACTGTGTCACATGAGACGCTCTGCATGGCAGCAGGATCACTGGATTAACCCTGCGTCATCCTCTCCTGTACGTCGTCAACATAAAATACACATGTATTGAATAATGCCATATCACACGCATAACTTAGAAATATTAGTAAAATAGATCAGTAGCATACGCATAGGACCCGTGTACGTTCATTCAGGTAAGTGCCATCATTCCTTGTGTGCGTCTTCAAGAACAACTCGGCGCAAGTGGGTGGCGTGCCAGATGTACATGTCTATCACCATCCAGTTGAAATATTTTACATTCAGTAATACTATATATCGTGTTAAAAAAAAAACAATTAGGCTCAAATATGAAAAACAATTACATATATATGTTCAAACCTCATCGTGATTAAATCTGGCATAACTTTTGGAGCCCAGACAATGAGGGAGGTCATTCTGCTCCCGCAACCGCTTCATCCGTTCACAAGTCGCCTACGCATTGAACATTTCATAAAAATGTAAGAATTGACACACTTAAAGTAGTAATAAAATTAAATGAACTGTTATTAAAAATGAGGTCCAATTTTGTAATACAGTCAAAGATCTACATACCCTTTTTTGCTCAGTGCACCAATCGCTCAGAAGGTACTCCACATCTGCTATGTCCTACTTCTCAAAAACTTTCTCGGCACTCTCGCATGTATAATCTCGGGCGTGTCACCGTCTTGAATATGTAGCTTGGTTCTAAACTTTGACTTCCACGATCGGTGCTTACGGCCAATATCAGCCCACGCTTCGTGATGTGCCTTGTGCTCGTCAACAGATACAGGTACATAAAACTCCTCCTGCACATTCAATTTAATCATTAATTTTAACAGTTCAACAAAAACTAAATCTTAAGTTTAATTTAAATAAATAAATTAGATTCATAAACATACCATCAGCGCGTACCACATAGCCTTCTTAATGTTCTTATCTACCTTCGCCCATTTATCCCGCATATGTATGTAGGACCTGCTCTTGATAAGCATGTCCGTAGCATGCCTAAAACGATTGCAGGCTCATCCTACGGGTTGTGTTGCAGCATTGTACTGCAACACAATCTTCTTTCTCCTTGGGAACACCTAATTCCTCTCGGGGTCCATAACCACCTCATAATAGATGCTCTTGTCTGGGTTGTACCCTAATAAAAAAAATACAACATTTAATTGTTTAACACTAAAAAACTTAATTATATTAATAAATTTTAAATTCAGTTTATATTTTTTTTCAAACTTAATATTAATTATTAGTAACATTATATGAGTTTTAATGATGTATAAATATGTACTTACCCATCAACCGAATCTAGTCAGTCTGTATGCGATGGGTCGCTTGGTCGCCTGCATGCTCCTCGCCAACCCCTTCCGCCGGAGGCGGCTGCTGATCGTCATCTGAAACCATATCCTGTGGGCTATCGGGGGCCAGCTGATCGGGACCCAACATCGCAACGTCCCCTTCATAGGGAATCTGGCTCCCCCCCAAATCTGGCATCTGACTCTCACCAGAAACCGGCACCTGGCTCTCCCCAGATAGCGGCACCTGGCTCTCCCAAGGAGCCGGGCCCTGGCTCCCTGCCGGTGCTGTCAACTGTCTCAACCCCATAGCCGATCCCTGACTCACTGCCGGTGCTGGCAACTGTCTCAACCCCATAGCCGGTCCCTGACTCGCTGCCGACGCTGGCATCTGTCTCAACCCCATACCCTGCATCTGCATCTCCCCCGTCTGTGGCAGCGGAAGCCTATCATCCTGTGTCTCACTATCAGATCCATATGGCGTAGGTTCAGTATAGGGATACAAAAAGTACGGCGCATAGCCATGCTGGCCCAGCCCATCATAACCCTCTCGCACCCACCATCGAGTCACGTGACCTGGTGGGGTGATCCCCATCTGCGAGAATGTCGGCGGCTCCGAATATGGAGAACAAGAATATCCAGCTGTGCTGCCCGCGATCTGACGTGGGCACATCCACCGTACCCGACAACAATGGTCTATAAGCGGCATCTGGGTGGTGTGGCCACCCCGCAGTATATAGTGGCGCCGAAGCTGTGGGCTTGGTCGTTGGGGCACGGGTAGGCGTGGTACCCAATCTGCACAAGGAGGAGGTCTCTAGTCCATCTATACCTGCGAACAAATGTAGACAAATTAATTAAAATTTGTATTTTATATATTACTAATGAATATGCAAATTAAACAATGAGATTTATGCAAATAAAAAAAGTATATTGAGTTTATGCGAATTGTACCAACAGTGAATATAGCAATCATTGTATAACAGGAGCTTCAATCGGATCAATGTCGGGCCTGTTGTGTTCGAATTCATCATTTATATCATACAGGTGAGTAGTTGCTAATACGAGCGGTACGCACTCGTGATAGGTTGTACCTGCATCATTACTCCATTCCCCCTGACCAACGTTGTACACGTTGCGCAGTTTAGTCCTCACGGCACAAACCCAATTTGGATTCCTTCCATCTTCGACAAAAAATACTTGGTCTACCTAAAAATGTAAGCACGTAAGGCTCGTCAGTAATTAGTTCTCCCCTGTGGACGAGGTGATTGAAGTTGACAAACACTAGGCCATAGTCGTCTATTCTGAATCCTCTGTCCATCGTGGGGTTCGCCCAATTGCACTTGAATAGGACGTACGTAGTCCTATCATAGTACTCGACCTCAACTATATCGATTAACTGCCCGTAGTACGTTTCGCCTTCAACGGTTGGCACATATACGCCACTGTTGCGAGTCCTCCTTCCCACATCATGGGCAAGCATGCGGAACAGTTTTCCGTTTACCACGTACCTGTTATACTTGACTGCTGTCTCCTTTAGCCTCCTACAACGCATAACCAATTATTGGCCCAATTCCTCCCTACGTTGATCGTCCAGTCCATCGACCTATGTTATAATTTCAAATATTATAGACCACATTGGTTAATTAAGGCATATTGCTAAACCCTATCTTTAAATGGGGCTGAACACCCTTAAATATTATATATGAAAATACCACTATTTCCTTACATATGCACGATACCATTCGCAGAACTGCTCATGATGTTGGGCTTCAATAAGAGCATCCGTGATGCGACCCCTATTGCATGATCACCTAAGAGCGTCTTTGTGCATCCTACATTCAGCGAATATAATTATGTAGTAATTATTATTAATAATTTTATTTGAAACCTGTTAAATATGTAAACACTACTTACATTTGCAAATGGAGGTACTCTTCAGAGTTGAACACAATATAACGATGAATCTGGTGCATTGTCAACCAGTTCAGGCTAACTCGCATTCCCCCCCCCCTTGGAACCATCAAGATTTCTCTGAGGTCTGTTGTGGAAGGTTTGTGCGTTTTCCAGATACCTCGAACATAACGTTACTAGCTCGGTCGCTATATAACCCTCCGTAATGCACCCCTCAGGGGCCGCTTTATTGCGCACATTAGACTTGAAACCCCCAAGGCTCCTGGTGTACACACATACACATCAAAAAATTGTCCCTGTTTAGGAAACCAATTATATCAAAATATTTAATATATATATATATATGGTGAAATTTTACCTCTCTGCAGGGTACATCCACCTATATTGCACTGGCCCGCCAAGCCTACACTCGCGCACAAGATGCACGACCAAGTGAACCATGCTGGTAAAAAACCCTAGAGGAAATACCAGTTCTAGCTTGCACAATGTGATACAAACGTCACCCTGCAGTCGGTCCACCTCATCTTGTGTTAGGTTGGTTGAGCATATGCCTCTGAAAAATGCAGACATCTCCACAAGAGGTCTAACCACTTTATCTGGCCGTGACTGGCGCAATGCAATTGGGAGAAGCTGCTGGATCAATACGTGGCTATCATGGCTCTTCAACCCCGAAATTGTACGTTCCTTGAGCCGAACACACTGTGAAATGTTAGAGGTATATCTGTCCGGGACTCTCACATTTCGAAGAACCTTCAAAAAATTTTCTTTGTCCTCCCTGGACATCGTGTGACAGGCAGCGGGCATATATGTCTTACCATTTGCGGCTGTGAACAGGTGCAACTTCGGTCCCAACTCCATTTCCTGCAAGTCCAGTCGAGCTACCAGGTTGTCCTTTGTTTTCCCTTTGATGTCCAAAATAGTGTCAAGTATATTATTGTCCATGACATTTTTTTCTATGTGCATGAAATCAAGATTGTGCCGAAGCAAATTGTCCTTCCAGTACGACAATCTAAAGAAAATACTTTTCTTCTTCCACTCAACATCATCAGAATTTCGTGCACCTGTCTTCCGCTTCTTCTGTTTCTTCTTACCAGCGTCCTCATCCCCAAATGCAATCCCGTCCAACTGTTGGAGGATCTCGTCCTTGAATGACACATTTGGAGCCATTCTAATTCTTCAGTCCCGTCAAATGTTCTTCTGTTCAGCTGCCACAGATGTTCAGTTGGCAAGTATCTCCTGTGTCCCATATAACAAAATTTCTTTCCGTTCTTCAAATATTTAGAACGTGTCAAATGCATACAGCAAGGACATGCCTTCACACCTCTGTTCGGCCAACCAAATAAATCTGCATACGCCAGGAAGTCATTTATTGTCCACATCAACTGAGCTCGCATAGTAAAATTCTCCATCATTGAAGCATCTAATGTTTGTACCCCTACGTTCCACAGTTCCAGGAGCTCATCAATCAATGGCTGAAGGTAGACATCGATATCCATACTAAGTGACATCGATATATATATAGTAATATATAGTATATATATAGCGCCAACTTAGGTTTAGTTTTGTACAATATGCAAATTAGTACTAAATTTTTAAAGTATAAAATAAGGCAAAACTTATTTGTAGTACGTCTATAAATGTAAATACTAACCCTAATTAAGGTTAGGGTTTACCTATAAGTATACCCTATATAAGGAACTCAACCCGTAAACCCTAAGTATAATATTTACATATAACATATAGCCCTAAAACCTAACCATATGTGTATATATTATATATAGCCGCTAACTCTAACCCTAAGTGTATATACTATATATAGCCACTAACTCTAACCCTAAGTGTATATACTATATATAGCCGCTAACTCTAAACCTAAGTGTATATACTATATATAGCCATAAACCCTAACCATAACCATAAGTGTATGTACTATATTGAAAAAATTGAATTGACTTCTAAAAACAAAGTGTGTGCATAAGTGTCAACAAAAATTAAAGCACAGCGGAAAGTAAATGACATACAGATTTTTGTTGACGAAGTGGAAACTCAGTTAAGAGAAAAACCACTTCGGGGCAGCCAAACCCAGGAATTCCACTATTCAGAAGACATAGCTAGATACAAGATAGTAACACTCACATATACCGATGCAGTGGTATACCTTGATCTCTGACGTGTAACCCAACATGAACGCTTCCCAACCAGGTTCACCTACCTGAAGGGGTCTTCAATGGAACTCTTTACCTTAGAGCTGACCTCTAAGATAGACTTCGGTTTATAGCACAGCACACTTGTAAAACGACTTCAGAGGGATTGATAACTTCTCTGAGCTCTAATGGAATTCACACCGAATTCTGGCAGTTCACAGTGCCCAGGGGCCTCTATTTATAGGCTGGGGGCTCAAATGAGTGTAGGAAAAATATACCTAGGCACCATTCGTGTAACGACCCGCTTTTTACAAAAGAGCGTAAGTGATTATATCTGGATAATCACGTGTCGTTAACCATTCAGAGTTGATAAAATCTAGCAGCGGAAAAATACGAATATCTTTTTTTTTTTAAAACATCAGGGACAATTCCCTTACGATACATTCAGAGCTTTAACTGACATCTTCTAGAAAATACGTTAAAAGTCTTTACACTATTTACAAAGAAACATATGTCACATGTGACACTAAAGCATGCATGGAACTTATTAATTACAAGTAAATGTCTAGACATATTACAAGCAAATAGTACAAACATCTATGAGTACAAAGTACTAAAATCCTAACTACACAGCTTTAAATCTCTTAAGCTAGCAGTTAATCCATTCCATAATCTTCAGTACCTGCGCAAACATCTATGAGAAGGTGGTTACCGCCACAATCCCATAGTTCCATAAGTGAGCTAACTGTCATTCAACAACATCATGATTTATGCGTTATTTTAAGGCACAGATATGACATAATGATGAGGTGATAGTTTTCATGCAAAGTTTAACAGTTCATATAGTGATTACACTCCTCTCTTGTAAGGGCCGTTCCCCCGGTCAGCGTCTTTCTCGAGGCCGTTCCCTCTACATTACATTTTAATTAACTTGTTTTCGCACTATCGGAGACCTCCCTCCTCTAGTACTTTGAAAGCCGTTCCAATCAATATGATTATTATTGTTTCCGGTTCAAGCCCATCTCTATCATGAACCTTTGGGAGACGTTGCGCCCAATATTAATAGGTTGATTATTAACAGTATGCAATAATCAATCACACGCATCCAATTAAAATAAAACACAAACACAACACTATTGAAATCCAGTACTACCCTCAGTAAGTATAAAAATACTTACAGTCCTTTTGTGCTGTCTCAATTCATCATCTGCATCAAACACATATACATGTGCATACAAGGTCAATATCATTACTTTCTAGAAACTCATGCCTCAACATGAATTCTATTTTTATACATAGACACATACATAGAAGCGATCATCTTTTAATTGGAAAATCACTTACATTTATGAACACTTAACATGGTTAAAACTTAATGTTTACTTAATCAATTAGCAATTCAATACTTTGGAATAACATCTAATCTAGGTCTTAAGTAATCACTCGAGTCCTAAAACAATGCATTACATGATTAAACTCATGAAATCATTCTTTAATTATAGAGTTTTACAATTAATCAAGCCCTTAGTTTAAACAACATCGCTCATTAATTATTAATAATCAAACACAATCAATACCTTAGAGTATTATACAACTCTAGGTTTCAATGATACTTATCAATCGTCAATAATAAGACACAAGCTCATTTAATCAAACCTAAAACTACGGTCAATACCCAATACATAGTATTTCTCACAATATCTCATAATTGATCGAGGTATTGTCTAAGATATCACACAGTCAATAAAAGAACCTTAAACTTAATCTCGTGGCAGTAACTAGAGTTAGGAAAATAATCAAGTTTAGACTATATAGATTTAGCAACCGCCAAAATATAAATAATTTAAAATAACTTTGTTCCTTATTAAATTAAGTAGAATAACGACATATATATATTAACTATATATAATGGCATAACATGGTTTTTGGTATATATATATATATATATATATATATAACAGTACGGTGTTTTGATATATATATATATATATAGTATTATAAGATAATATATATATGTACTGAATATATGTATATATATATATATATGCACCGAGTGTATATTCTATATATTTATATAAGTATGCAAACAGGAGAGTCCGGGTCTCACCTCCGGCACACGTCCACGAGTCGAGCTCGGCTGGGTCACGGGTTTCTTCTGAGTTTGCTGAGCTACAGGTTGCTGGAATGGTGCGGCATGGGTTTCGGGGTTCACGGGTTAATGGGTAGAGCTGGGTTCATGCCGGATTGCTGGGTCTGGTTTCTTCTGTTTGGTGGGTCAGTGGACTGGACGGTTTGCTGCTGGAAATCGGCTAAGGGAGGATCAAGTGAGCACAAGTCACGGCTGGCTACGGGTTCGGTGCCGTGGATCATGGTAGAATCGAGTCTCTATCTTATCTCTCTTTCAGACTCACATTCTGTCACTGACACTTAGTCCTAAAGAGAAGAGGAAAGAAGGAGCACAGGGGAAGGAGAAAAGAATAAAGAAATAAAAGCGTACAAGAGAGTGAGATGCGTGGTTTGCAGGGAATGGCGATCAGTTAAATAATGAGGGTGAGTGGGAGAATGATGAGTGATGCGTCCAAAGCAGCACCTGCAGCATTCCACTCGGTCAAAAGCAGGAATTCTAAAACAATGCAGCACTTGGACACGCATGGGACAGCACCAGCATCAGTCCACTTTTCTCTCTCGGGTTGTCTCAGCTTTTGGCAAGAGAGATTGGTAGAAACAATAAGAAAGGAGGGGAACGAATATAGATGAGAAAAGGAACTAAAAAAAAATAGTAAAAGAGGAAAGAGGTGCTGGAAAGAAGAGTTAAAATAAAAGAAAGAAACCTAACCTTATGATGCAAGTTGGCCACTATGATAAATATATAATAATAAGAAAGGGAGAAGGAAGGTGCTCGATGGAAGATGCTGGAAATAGAATAGATAAAATAAGGAAAAGGAATAATATAATGATGTCTAACAAGTTGGTTACTACATATGAATTTTTATAATAAAAAGGAATATAAACGTAGACTAATTGTCATTATATATATATATGTGTGTGTTATTGAAGAAGATGCGGTATATTGAAGACACTGAGTCATTTTAAAACTGTGAAGATGATGAGTGGAAGAGAATGAGTTAATATCAAAAATGGAATGGCGATGAGTGGACCGAATTGTTTAGGAGAAATAATGTATCAAATCTTCTGCGATTTAATATAATCTGTGGGTATTTTATACATAGTCTTTTTACTACAGTCTGCCTTATTAAAATTATTAATCGGGTTCGTTTCATAAATAATATTATTATCTTAATAATATTTTAACATCATAAATTATAAACCAAATATATATTGCACAGTAATATTATACGCAGTGAATATTACACATTAATATTATTATGCTAATTAGTCTACTGAATAATTCCGTCAGTCTATTTCATTCAGTCTTAAATTCTAATTTAAGACATTTATTTAATTACTTAAAATCTGGGGCGCTACATCCCTCCCCCCTTAACAGAATTTCGTCCCCGAAATTCGTAAACTATGATTCGCATGGAAATATTTAGATTCCTAAATTTTAAAGTCTAGTGATGCAGATTTTATAAGAAGCATCTAATTATAAACAAGCAAAACAAACACTCAACACTGTATGACAAATTAAGCTGAAGTGTAAGTTGTAGAAAAGGAAAAATTTATTTCTCATTATCGGAAAATTTCTTGTACAACAAATTTCTTTTGTGATGATGTCTTCTGATAATCTTGCTGAAAAGCTTGCCAAACAAGGACATGAAAGCCTTGAAGGAGATGAATGCGGGAAAGCTTGCCAATGAGAACATGGAAGCCTCGAAGGAGAGGAAGGTGGGGAAGATGAAGAAAGCAAAGAAGTCGAGGCAAGCAATCAGGAAAGGATATGAGTGCGGTACTCATATCGTGGTGCTCTCTCTCTTCTGTCACAGATCGCCATCACCGGATTGTGGATGGATGCGAGGTGAGTCCGGGTTGACAAGGAAGAAGAGAAGGTCTTGCATGATCAAGGATAATCTTGCTTCAGGATAGTATGATCAAGAATAATCTTACTTCGTTGTTTGTGAATCTGGTTGTGATGCTGCATTTTTCTAACTTTAGACTTTGAAATTGGTTATGAAACTACATCTTCTATCTCAGAAAGCGATGATAAGTTTAGACCAGAAGAAACATGTTGGCTTTCAAAGTGTGAAGGGTTGAGAGCTCAAAGGTGTGCTTTGCAAGGGAGAAGATGAGTGAATTTATAGAGGAGATTCGAGAGGGGACGGTGCAAGTGGTGCTGACAGTGGGTCGTGAAACGCTCTCTCCTTTTCTCGGAATGCTCATCCAGCTCTGCAAGGTGCGAAAAGTGCGGCGAGAAATCTGGAAAAGCCATTGGGTGAATTCGGAATTCGAGAAGGTGAAAAGGGTGAAAGTTGAAAAATGAGGAGAGCTCGTGATTCGAGAGCTGTCTGCTAGTGGTAGTGGCAGCTACGCTCAGAATGACGTTTGATTAGATTGCGTCTCGTTCACTGATTAAGTCCTCTTTTCTTCAGATCTTTTCCAATAACCCCTTCATTTCTATCTTTTCTCCTTCAGGTTCTTTGAGGAGTATCATCATTTCCTTAGTTTCTAAAAATGGCTTCCTCATCCTCTCAAAATAATTTTGATCTAAATGATGCGCCTGTAGTACCAGAAATTTGGCGTCCATTGTTCCTATCTCAGAGAGGTCCTCTTCTGACTAATGACTCTGTGATGCTGAGTGATGCAGTAGCTGCATCCGTAGCTCAAGGCATCATGACTCCCCGAGATGAAAAGTTGTTGGCGGATAGGACTGATGCTCAAGCCATCAATGACTCTTTGGCTTTTAGTATTCAGAGCGCTTCCTCTGTTGCAAATATGGCTCGACGTTTGCAAGTTCGAGGAAATGAAATTCAAGCGCTGGAAGCTCAAATTTCGACTTTGCAGCGAATGTATTTGGACTTTAGGCGAAGGAATCGGGTTCTTCAGCAGGAGAATAAAAGGTTGAAGAAGGTGGTGAATTCCTATGCGAAAGACTTGGAAAAGAGGTATGCTGACTTGGAGCAGAATACTAGACGTCTCCAAGAACAACACCAGAATCTCTTGCGTGCAGTCCAAGATCTTAGGGTTTTCCGCCCTGAGGCTTAGCCAGGTATTCTATTTGATCTAGCAGTTCTTTACTAACAAAAATAAATAACTAACTGCAGTACTATGAAATACCTGCAGGTATGAATTCTCCGGGAATGATGCAAAAAGGTCCGATTTGCAAGTCTATGGTTTTTTTTTTTTTTTTTTTTTTTTTTTTTTTTAAAGTGGTTCATTTTGTAAGACAATAATTATTCTCTACGTACTATTCTTATCTCTAAAACTCTCCTAAGGCTACTATAATCCTTTGAACTGTTATTTATTCTCGATCTTTTACTAAGGTGTAATTCTTATATAGTCTTCTTTCTTATTCCTGCATAATTATTATCATCCTCAAATTGCAGTAGATTAAAATCTTAGTATTACTCCAACTTAGTTATGCAGTCAATCAATACTCAGATCTGCTAATTATAAACTTATCTGCCAAGTAAGGATTTCTAAGAGAATCAATACTCAGATCTGCTAATTATAAACTTATCTGCCAAGTAAGGATTTCTAAGAGAATCAATACTCAGATCTGCTAATTATAAACTTATCTGCCAAGTAAGGATTTCTAAGAGAATCAATGAATCACATAATCAAAATTTTATTTAACTTAAGCTCTAGTAAGACCTCAAATATATATAAACTTTTCCAAAGTTTGTCAGATGCATAGGGAAAATAATTTCTCCAAAAATCATTAAATCATTTGATCAACTAATTTCCTCATATATATATAAATTAGTAATCCATAATTTATGCACCTATCTTCAAAAGATACCAGATTTGGAATAATAGATACCCATTAGTCATAACATATCTTTCCTTTACATCCTAGGGTTAATCGGATAAACCTCAAATATGTTCAGCTAGGAATCAGACGTTCACTTAATATCTAATTCATTAAATCAGTCATCTCCAAAAATCAACACCTAATATTACAATCAATTACCATATTCCTGTAGCCTGATTTAGGAACAACTTCCTTTTGTCCTTCACATAGCATTACTTACTTTTCTAAAATTCAACTAGGCATCAATATAAGTGGTATATCATAACCTATTCTCCATATATGTTCATCAATAGAGGTTGAAGTTTCCTTCCATTAGGAAATTCTTTAACATAAGTCTAAGTCTAACTATTCTTATCTATATCCTTACATCATATCTTTCTAATCCAATATCAGAATTAGCTACATAGATGGTATAAACCTATCATCAGAATTTCAATTTTTGGCTAGCATTATATAATCAGTATTTAATCATTTAGAAGCTCGAAATTTAACCAATACCAAATCATCAGCAATCCTCAATTAACATTTGTTAATTCATCACATCAGATTATCTAAACTGATAACTTAGGATCATCAATACATTTGGTTAAGATCGGAAATTGCTGAAATTCTCATAACTCAATAGATGAAGCAATAAAGATTTATCATCAAGGCTAAATATCAACTCGAAGTATTCTCGTCAATAGTCAACTTATCCTCAATTTATCAATGCCATCATATTCTTAAGCAGCTGAAACTGAAGTATAAATCAAATCAAATAGAGAAAGTTGGGCTTCCAAAGCTAACCAATTCTATCATGTTCTTCTTAGGAAAGCTTGTTAAAGAAATCTTAATCTTAACAGTAGAGTGCTAACTTTACTTAAAAAGCAACGTAATTATTATGCAATTTATATCTCTAAAGAGCATTTCAAGATTATGCCTCACAATAATACTAAGTATCATTCAGCCTAATCATAAGATCAATTATACTTCCATACCTCAAATCTCATGTATATCATAGACACTCTGCTGCCTAATGCCATAATTAAGAATCTTATCATCATGATGCTGAGATCATGATCATGGTAAAATCCTTCTGTACATAAAACATCCAAATTGTTAACCTCAAATAAGGCATATCTATTCGACTCTACACTAGACAAATAATAATTCAAACATTTATCGATAACTTTAAAGTATTCATACTTAGTATTATAAAGCTACTGATGACTTAGAGATTATACAAAAAACTAAATAAATAAATTTAAAGGTATGATCGATTTATCGATAGTAGTGTTGTGTACTATTTTATCAAGTATACACCACTATACATATTCTAGCATACTCATTATCAATAAGCGTTTCCAAAATATTTTACTTCTTTGTAACGGAATCTCATGGTTTTTCAAAAATCTTTGAAATCAATTTAATAACAAATGAATGAGTATTAATTCTCATTCTAGAATAAGAGTTTAGTTTCTACTTATTCAATGAATTGAAGACATTAAAGTTTCACACATGAATACCACATAAAAACGTTTGTCATTTTCACAAAATTCAAATCTTAAGATGTTTTCATCACATCTAAACTTTTATTTTGTAAACCTTACTCCAATGTTGAAAGCTCATATTTAATTTTGTTCAAAATTATTCCTTAATCAAAAATGGTTTCATATTCCCCATTCTTTATTTAATATGCATTTCTACTAAATCATATCAACATGTTTTCTAAATTGCATAGTAAGTAAAACATGTAACCATAGGAATCATACCATGCATACATTCTCACAAGCATAAAAATCCTAACCATTAATGATAGTTACTATTCTCTTACGTTGCTTAACTTCATACAAAAGCTTTTAAGGAGTTTATAAAAAGTTCATTTTCCTATAGCTCTTGTGTTAACACTTAGACTTCTATGGTCAAGTCTGATAGTCCTCAGAGCCAACTGCTCTGATACCATACTGTAACTTACCTAAGTTACAGTATGACTCTGAATGTTCACTAGGCCACAGAGCAAACCGCTCTGATACCATACTGTAACGACCCGCTTTTTACAAAAGAGCGTAAGTGATTATATCTGGATAATCACGGTCGTTAACCATTCAGAGTTGATAAAATCTAGCAGCGGAAAAATACGAATATCTTTTTTTTTTTAAAACATCAGGGACAATTCCCTTACGATACATTCAGAGCTTTAACTGACATCTTCTAGAAAATACGTTAAAAGTCTTTACACTATTTACAAAGAAACATATGTCACATGTGACACTAAAGCATGCATGGAACTTATTAATTACAAGTAAATGTCTAGACATATTACAAGCAAATAGTACAAACATCTATGAGTACAAAGTACTAAAATCCTAACTACACAGCTTTAAATCTCTTAAGCTAGCAGTTAATCCATTCCATAATCTTCAGTACCTGCGCAAACATCTATGAGAAGGTGGTTACCGCCACAATCCCATAGTTCCATAAGTGAGCTAACTGTCATTCAACAACATCATGATTTATGCGTTATTTTAAGGCACAGATATGACATAATGATGAGGTGATAGTTTTCATGCAAAGTTTAACAGTTCATATAGTGATTACACTCCTCTCTTGTAAGGGCCGTTCCCCCGGTCAGCGTCTTTCTCGAGGCCGTTCCCTCTACATTACATTTTAATTAACTTGTTTTCGCACTATCGGAGACCTCCCTCCTCTAGTACTTTGAAAGCCGTTCCAATCAATATGATTATTATTGTTTCCGGTTCAAGCCCATCTCTATCATGAACCTTTGGGAGACGTTGCGCCCAATATTAATAGGTTGATTATTAACAGTATGCAATAATCAATCACACGCATCCAATTAAAATAAAACACAAACACAACACTATTGAAATCCAGTACTACCCTCAGTAAGTATAAAAATACTTACAGTCCTTTTGTGCTGTCTCAATTCATCATCTGCATCAAACACATATACATGTGCATACAAGGTCAATATCATTACTTTCTAGAAACTCATGCCTCAACATGAATTCTATTTTTATACATAGACACATACATAGAAGCGATCATCTTTTAATTGGAAAATCACTTACATTTATGAACACTTAACATGGTTAAAACTTAATGTTTACTTAATCAATTAGCAATTCAATACTTTGGAATAACATCTAATCTAGGTCTTAAGTAATCACTCGAGTCCTAAAACAATGCATTACATGATTAAACTCATGAAATCATTCTTTAATTATAGAGTTTTACAATTAATCAAGCCCTTAGTTTAAACAACATCGCTCATTAATTATTAATAATCAAACACAATCAATACCTTAGAGTATTATACAACTCTAGGTTTCAATGATACTTATCAATCGTCAATAATAAGACACAAGCTCATTTAATCAAACCTAAAACTACGGTCAATACCCAATACATAGTATTTCTCACAATATCTCATAATTGATCGAGGTATTGTCTAAGATATCACACAGTCAATAAAAGAACCTTAAACTTAATCTCGTGGCAGTAACTAGAGTTAGGAAAATAATCAAGTTTAGACTATATAGATTTAGCAACCGCCAAAATATAAATAATTTAAAATAACTTTGTTCCTTATTAAATTAAGTAGAATAACGACATATATATATTAACTATATATAATGGCATAACATGGTTTTTGGTATATATATATATATATATATATATATATATAACAGTACGGTGTTTTGATATATATATATATATATATATAGTATTATAAGATAATATATATATATGTACTGAATATATGTATATATATATATATGCACCGAGTGTATATTCTATATATTTATATAAGTATGCAAACAGGAGAGTCCGGGTCTCACCTCCGGCACACGTCCACGAGTCGAGCTCGGCTGGGTCACGGGTTTCTTCTGAGTTTGCTGAGCTACAGGTTGCTGGAATGGTGCGGCATGGGTTTCGGGGTTCACGGGTTAATGGGTAGAGCTGGGTTCATGCCGGATTGCTGGGTCTGGTTTCTTCTGTTTGGTGGGTCAGTGGGCTAGACGGTTTGCTGCTGGAAATCGGCTAAGGGAGGATCAAGTGAGCACAAGTCACGGCTGGCTACGGGTTCGGTGCCGTGGATCATGGTAGAATCGAGTCTCTATCTTATCTCTCTTTCAGACTCACATTCTGTCACTGACACTTAGTCCTAAAGAGAAGAGGAAAGAAGGAGCACAGGGGAAGGAGAAAAGAATAAAGAAATAAAAGCATACAAGAGAGTGAGATGCGTGGTTTGAAGGGAATGGCGATCAGTTAAATAATGAGGGTGAGTGGGAGAATGATGAGTGATGCGTCCAAAGCAGCACCTGCAGCATTCCACTCGGTCAAAAGCAGAAATTCTAAAACAATGCAGCACTTGGACACGCATGGGACAGCACCAGCATCAGTCCACTTTTCTCTCTCGGGTTGTCTCAGCTTTTGGCAAGAGAGATTGGTAGAAACAATAAGAAAGGAGGGGAACGAATATAGATGAGAAAAGGAACTAAAAAAAAATAGTAAAAGAGGAAAGAGGTGCTGGAAAGAAGAGTTAAAATAAAAGAAAGAAACCTAACCTTATGATGCAAGTTGGCCACTATGATAAATATATAATAATAAGAAAGGGAGAAGGAAGGTGCTCGATGGAAGATGATGGAAATAGAATAGATAAAATAAGGAAAAGGAATAATATAATGATGTCTAACAAGTTGGCTACTACATATGAATTTTTATAATAAAAAGGAATATAAACGTAGACTAATTGTCATTATATATATATATGTGTGTTATTGAAGAAGATGCGGTATATTGAAGACACTGAGTCATTTTAAAACTGTGAAGATGATGAGTGGAAGAGAATGAGTTAATATCAAAAATGGAATGGCGATGAGTGGACCGAATTGTTTAGGAGAAATAATGTATCAAATCTTCTGCGATTTAATATAATCTGTGGGTATTTTATACATAGTCTTTTTACTACAGTCTGCCTTATTAAAATTATTAATCGGGTTCGTTTCATAAATAATATTATTATCTTAATAATATTTTAACATCATAAATTATAAACCAAATATATATTGCACAGTAATATTATACGCAGTGAATATTACACATTAATATTATTATGCTAATTAGTCTACTGAATAATTCCGTCAGTCTATTTCATTCAGTCTTAAATTCTAATTTAAGACATTTATTTAATTACTTAAAATCTGGGGCGCTACAATTCGGACGGTGGACATGGGCCGTCCGGACGGACAACTGTGCGAACAGATTTTCCGAAATTCCCGCGGAGAAATCTTTTATGTTTAAGGACATCGTCCGGACGGTTGCACGTCCACTGCAAGTAATTTCCTTATAAGGCACTCCAGCGTCCGAACCATGGGGGATGAGCGTCCGGACGGCTATTCATCAATGCGCAATTTCCATATCGGTAATGCACGCGTCCGGACCATGATAGGCAGTCGTCCAGACGGTTGAAGTCGAATAGGCAATTTCCTTCTTTGATGCACGCGCGTCCGAACCATAGCTGTCAGACGTCCGGACGGTCATATTTGAATTACAATTCTTGCCTTACGGAGACGCGCGTCCGGATGGGATACCACATCGTCCGGACGGTTGATAGATCTTCCCTTTCTTGGAACTTGGAAAGAAATCAGAAACTGATCGAGTACTGGGAGGCGTCCGGACATGCTGCTGAAACGTCCGGACGGATGCAAGCTGGCACAGAAACTTCTCGATACAGTATGGGGTCCGGACGGAATGAACACTTCGTCCGGACGGATGATGCTGGTCTGTCTAGCGTCCGGACGGGATGACACATCGTCCGGACGGGATGGAACAGTGGACAGATGGACGTCCGGACGGGATGGCTCGATCGTCCGGACGGCTAACAGGGAACTTGAATTCTTCTGACTTGCAGACTCTGAATAGTGGAATCCCTGTTTACAGCATCTCTACACTTAAGTGATTTTGTGCAAACACAGAATGAGGCCAAAATACTAACAAACTCCCCATTTGGCCATTCTAGGACAAAAATCACTTGACCGGTTTGGAAATACATTCCTGGTCGAAAATAAAAATTACTCCCCCTTTTTGTCTCAAAGGGACAAAGGGTAAAACAGAGTAATAAAAACTAACTGTCATTAAAAAAAAAAAAAAAAAAATTTACTCCCCCTAACGATCTCAGAAGGACCCGGGAAACAAAGTAATAAAAGTTCAACAGTTTATCAAAAACAAAGACTGAACAAAATTGCTGACGAAACCTTCTGAAGAGAGAGAAATCAGCAAAGTTAGGGCCTTCACATGGAAAGTAGCACACGCAAGTATTTCTATCTGAAAAACTAGTCATAGAGCAAGTCAGTATTATGAGAGCATGGAGGTGATAGACAAGTATAACACAGACAAAAGTTACCCTGCCAAAATAATGAAGATAGCCTGCTCAACTCATGTAAAGCGTGTGTGTGTGAAGACTCTTATCCATAAGGTTTGCATTTTACAAAAATGACAAGAAACCACCAGATTTTCTAGACAAGAGAAAATCAGAGATAGATTAGTTAAAAGTCAAACCTTATAACTTGCTAGGGCCTAGACACCCTCATCTGATACACTCCCCCTAAGATACAGCACATATTCTGTTTTACTTGCACCATATAGGACAAGGTAAAAAATTTTACTTGCTCATAGAGGGCAAGGTAAATTTAAGCACATAAGCAATGATTAAACAATTTAAAGAACAAAACTTTTTATGAATTACTACTTGTAACTTATGATACTGCAAACTGTAGGGAGTGCCAAAATTTATAGGTGTTAGGTTCAACTAGCCTGTGGTCAATCTGGCCATCCAAGCAAAAACCTCTTCTCTTATCCAAAAATTCTAGGAGTAAAGAGTCAGAGAAGGAAAAATGCGTACCTCTGGGGAGTTTAGGATAGTGCACGAGGTCATCACATGAGACAAGCTACTATTAACCAGAACAATGAGCAAGAAAAACTTTTGTACATGTCAGACTAATGTTTTCACCCACATGTAAACATAGTATATCAATGCTCAACAAACTAGTAAAACAGAGAGAATACACGAAATAGCTGACATACCCTTGTGAAAGACTTAACCTGCTACGAGACTCCCCCCACTTTCTTTTTTATTTTTTTATTTTTTTTTTTATAATACAACATCATACTATCAGAGGACAAAGAGTTCATCCTAGGATGGAAACATCATGTCTAGGACATGGCACAAACACCAATGGCTTTCCGAAGAGACTCAAACCTACTACCATCTAGAGGTTTGGTAAGAATGTCAGCCAATTGATTTTCAGTGGGGATGAATGAGAGTGATACTACCTTGGATTCCACAAGATCACGTAAGAAATGATGCCTGATGTCGATGTGCTTGGTCCGAGAATGTTGAACGGGGTTGTTGGAAATATTGATAGCACCAGTATTATCACAGTTGATAATCATAGTATCTTGAGAGAATCCGTAGTCCCCTAGCAATGTCTTCATCCACAGTAATTGGGTACAGCAGCTACCAGCAGCAATATACTCAGCCTCAGCAGTGGAGAGAGATATGGAGGCTTGTTTCTTGCTCATCCAAGCTACAAGATTGTTCCCCACATAGAAACATCCTCCTGAGGTGCTCTTTCGATCGTCAGCATTTCCAGTCCAATCTGCATCAGAGTATCCTGCAACAACAAGATTTGTTTCTCTAGAATACCAAATGCCATAAGAAAGGGTATCATTTACATACTTGATGATACGCTTTACTGCAGTGAGGTGAGATTCCTTAGGATTGGCTTGAAAATGAGCACAAACTCCCACACTGAAGGCAATGTCTGGTTGGCTGGCTATAAGATACAAGAGGCTTCTATCATGCTCCTGTAAAGGGATGGGTCAGCTGATTTTCCTGCAAGATCACTGCTAATCTTGGCACTGGTGCTCATGGGGGTGCGAGCACGACTCTTTCCATCCAATCCAAATCGTTTGACCAGATCCTTGGCATACTTAGACTGAGAGATGAAGATACCCTCAGCAGTTTGCTTGACTTGAAGGCCAAGGAAGTAGTTCAGCTCACCAATCATACTCATCTCAAATTCCTACTTCATTTCCTCAGAGAACTCATGGGCAAGAGAGTCTAAGGTAGCTCCAAAAATAATATCATCAACATAAATCTGAGCGATGAGCTTGTGGGTACCTTGTTGCCTGATAAACAGAATTCGATCAACTTGTCCCCTTGTGAATCCTTTGGCCAAGAGATAAGTGGTGAGACGCTCATACCATGCTCGAGGCGCCTGCTTAAGCCCATAAAGAGCCTTCTTTAGCTTGTACACATGATGGGGATGATGAGGATCTTGAAAACCCTTTGGCTATTCTACATAGACTTCTTCTTGAAGAACACCGTTCAGAAATGCACTCTTTACATCCATCTGGTATAGCTTGAAATCAAGGTGACAGGCAATAGAAAGAAGAATTCGAATGGATTCTAACCTTGCAACCGGAGCAAAAGTTTCATCAAAATCTACTCCCTCTATCTGAGTATATCCCTGTGCAACAAGACGGGCCTTATTTTGAACCACAGTACCATGCTCATCAGTTTTATTTTTGAAGATCCACTTGGTTCCAATGATATTCTGTTCTGCAGGACGGGGAACCAAGGTCCAGACATCATTTCTGGTGAACTAATGGAGTTCATCTTGCATTGTAGATACCCAACCTTCATCTTGTAGGGCTTCATCTACTTTCTTGGGTTCTGTCTGAGTGAGATAGCAACTGTAGGAGACTTGATTAGCTACTTCACTAGCAGGCTGGATGACTCTGCTTCTCAGTCTACGCCCCTCATCTAAATTCCCAAGAAGCTGCTGAGGTGGATGATTAAGCCTTACTCGTGATTTACTAGGATCAATTGGAGTATCCTCATCTTCGAAGGTAGTGGGAGTAGTCTCTCGAGCTGTGGAAGAAGATTCATTTGGAGAAGACTCAATAATATCAGATGGGGCTGCTGAATTGAGCTGATTTTCCTCCCTGCTGCTTGGTCTCTCAACTTCTTCATCATCAACGACTACATTAATAGATTCCATCACAGTCTCTGTTCTTTTATTGAAGACCCTATAAGCACGACTGTTTATGGAATATCCCAAGAATATGCCTTCATCACTCTTGGAATCAAACTTTCCAAGATTCTCCGTGTCACGAAGTATATTGCATTTACTTCCAAAGGTTTTGAAATACTTGACTGTAGGTTTCTTACCTCGCCAGATTTCATAGGGAGTCTTGTTGGTTTCAGGCCTAGGGTAGACCCTGTTGATGATATGACACGCAGTGTTTACAGCTTCTCCCCATAAGTGTTGAGCAAGGTTCTTTGAGTGGATCATCACACGAGCCATCTCCTGAATTACCCTGTTCTTCCTTTCAACAACTCCAATCTGCTGAGGAGTAATAGGTGAGGAAAATTCCTGCTTGATTCCATAAGAGAGACAGAATTCTTCAAACTTGGAATTTTTGAACTCTCTTCCATGATCACTGCGGATTCTCATAATCTGGCAATTTTGCTCAACCTGAATTTTCTTGAACAAATGTTGAGCTACATCAAAAGCATCAGATTTTTCTCGAATAGGAATGGCCCATGTAAATCGAGAGAAATCATTTACAATAACCAGAATATATCTTTTCCCACTTAG
Source organism: Alnus glutinosa (assembly GCF_958979055.1). Classification (NCBI taxonomy): domain Eukaryota; kingdom Viridiplantae; phylum Streptophyta; class Magnoliopsida; order Fagales; family Betulaceae; genus Alnus; species Alnus glutinosa. Next base: position 13,329,326 of record NC_084887.1, read on the forward strand.
ACTAGCAGTTCTAGTGGGACCCATGAGATCCATGTGCAGTAATTCTAGATTTCTGGAAGTACGAATACCTGAGGTCTTCTTATGAGCAACTCGAGTCTGTTCCCCTAGCTGACAAGCCCCACAGACTCATTTTTCAGTCTTCTCTATTTTAGGCAAACCTTTAACAATGCCTTTGCTTGCAATTTTTAACATATCAGAGAAATTCAGATGACCTAATCTCTGGTGCCACAACTCACTGTTGTCTATGGTGGCTTTATTTCAGAAAATCTGAGGATCGGTGGTTAGACCGGAAAGACCATAGCAATTGTCAGCAGTTTTTTTTCCTCCCATAAGCCACTTCCCACTACTGTCAAATATATTGCATTCCTTCTTGGAGAATTGCACAACCAAATCATTGTCACAGAACTGGCTGATGCTGAGAAGATTAGCTTTGAGCCCTTCTACATATAATGCCTCTTGAGAGGTTTCGAGGCCTGGAATGTCAATAGTCCCTTTTCCGATAACTTTGGATTGGCTTCCATCTCCATAGGTGATCCGTCCACCTTTGCCCATCTGAACTTCTTTTAGCAAAGTCTTATCACCTGTCATGTGTTTAGAGCAGCCACTATCCAAATACCACAAACAAGTATCAAGAATTTTTAGTGCAGTATGAGAAACTAAGTACAGATTATCTTCCTTTTTGACCCAGACTTGTTTGGAAGTTTTCCTATGTTTTCTAACCAGGAAAGACTTTTGCTCATTAGGGGTGAGGTATGCTAACTTCTCACTAATGAGACTAACCTGATCACTTAACATGCTGACTTGTTCTTCAAGACCTGGTTCTTCTTTTCTAGGGATAAGACTTTTGTTCCAAGGTTGCTGAGACCTAATTTGGAAACAATTTGGGCGAATATGACCACTAATACCACAATGATGACACGTAGGTATAGATTGATTTGCCCCTTTATCCTTACTGACAGAATGAGTATCATTATGAGATATGACAGGCTTAGTAAACATGGTTCTATGCACATATACATATCATGGGAAATAGAAGCAACATTGTCCATACTCAATTTAGACATGGTAGAAGTAAAAAAAAAATAACACTCAAGAATTTAATCTTCTCAGAGTGTACCAAGCTCTGATACCAATTGAAAAAATTGAATTGACTTCTAAAAACAAAGTGTGTGCATATGTTTCAACAAAAATTAAAGCACAACGGAAAGTAAATGACACACAGATTTTTGTTGACGAAGTGGAAACTCAGTTAAGAGAAAAACCACTCCAGGGTAGCCAAACCTAGGAATTCCACTATTCAGAAGACATAGCTAGATACAAGATAGTAACACTCACATGTACCGATGCAGTGGTCGTACCTTGATCTCTGACGTGTAACCCAACACGAATGCTTTGCAACCAGGTTCACCTACCTGAAGGGGTCTACAATGGAACTCCTTACCTTAGAGCCAACCTCTAAGATAGACTTCGGTTTACAGCACAGCACACTTGTAAAACGACTTCAGAGGGATTGATAACTTCTTTGAGCTCTAATGGAATTCACACCGAATTCTGGCAGTTCACAATGCCCAGGGGTCTCTATTTATAGGTTGGGGGCTCAAATGAGCGTCAGGCAAAATATACCTAGGCACCGTTCAGACGGTGGACATGGGCCGTCCGGACGGACAACTGTGCGAACAGATTTTCTGAAATTCCCATGGAGAAATCTTTTCTATTTAAGGAAATCGTCCGAACGGGATGGCACATCGTCCGGACGGTCGCACGTCCGCTGCAAGTAATTTCCTTATAAGGCACTCGAACGTCCGGACCATGGGGGATGAGCGTCCGGACGACTATTCTTCAACACCCAATTTTCATATCGGTAATGCGCGCATCCGGACCATGATAGGCAGTCGTCCGGACGGTTGAAGTCGAATCGGCAATTTCCTTCTTTGATGCACTCGCGTCCGGACCATAGCTGTCAGACGTCCGGATGGTCATATTTGAATTGCGATTCTTGCCTTACGGAGACGCGCGTCCGGACGGGATACCACATCGTCCGAAAGGTTGATTGATCTTCCCTTTCTTGGAACTTGAAAAGAAATCAGAAACTGATCGAGTACTGGGAGGCGTCCGGACATGCTGCTGGAACGTCCGGACAGATGCAAGCTGGCACAGAAACTTCTCGATATAGTATGGGGTCCGGACGGAATGAACACTTCGTCCGGACGGATGATGCTAGTCTGTCTAGCGTCCGGACGGGATGACACGTCGTCCGAACAGATGGAATAGTGGGCAAATGGACGTCCGGACGGGATGGCTCGATCGTCCGGACGGGACAGGGAACTTGAATTCTTCTGACTTGCAGACTCTGAATAGTGGAATCCCTGTTTACAGCATCTCTACACTTAAGTGATTTTGTCCAAACACAAAATGAGGCCAAAATACTAACATATATAATGGACTAAACCATAAGTATACTATTTATATATAGCACGAAACCCTAACAATAAGTGCATTTACTATATATAGTCATAAACCCCAAGGTTAGGGTATATACAAGTCATAAATCCTAACATTAAGTGTATATACTATATATAACACCAAATTAGGTTTAGTTTTGTATATAGTATGCATATGCATATTGTACAATATGCAAATTAGTATAACATTTATAGTACGTCCATAA